>NW_026861117.1:0-150060 GCF_026571515.1 Ruditapes philippinarum
GGGGATAAAAGTTTGAAGAATTGTTCATTTGTTGGCCCAGTCAATTGAAGAAAGGTCTTTTGTTAAAGAGAAGTAGGGAATTGTACATTGGAATGACTTAAAACTGTAACCTTTGGTTGAAGACTATAAGTCTGGAATCATCAGATTCTTATCTATATGATCTTAAAGATATAACAGTGTTTTATCTTGAAGTTAAGTTGGTGAATTATTGAGAAAAAATCTTGTATATTACTGGGAACAATACCATGGCCAACTGCAGTTCAATTTGTACAAACTATTGGCTCTATAACAGGCAAAGTTTGGTCTTTACATGTTCACAAGGAAGCTCAAAGTTGAAATACCAATTGAAAGTTTATGGCTGCTTGAGACCAGACCACTAAGTCAATACATTTTACAATTGTCTACAGTTTTACATATTTAATTTGTTGGTTTTCAGGTCTTTCTTCTTTGAATAAGAGAAATATAAAACTGTAGATTTTTCTTCCTCATACTTGAAATGTTCATATGAATTTTTTGTTTTTACTATAAATTGTAAGTTGGTCATAGTTCTCTATGGGTATCAGTGAATAACTAATTTAACATGTTACTGAACTGATAATGAGCTGATATTTATTGTAGCCTGGATGTTTTATATCTCTTAGCTACTTAAATAGAACATCTTAAGTAACATATAAACACAGTTTGATAATATATTATACTATATATATACATGTATATCATTGAAAGTTTTATGATTATATACTGTTTGCTGATTTTGCTTCAGATAGGGCCAATCTAAAATACAATTAAATTCTTTATAAATAAGATTTTTATTTTTTGGACAAAACCATATACCTTTTGTTATGTTTAGGTTAAAGTTAAGATACAGTGTCTCTCTCTTTCATGTAGTGTTATGTAATAAATCTTTCCATGAAGAAATTTCTAGGGTCTTTAAAACTTACTCATGGAGAGTTTTTGACTTAAGTCCAATATATGGCATGTTTGTTTAAAGTTGATTCATTGTTAAATAAAATGCATACATTCTTATCTAGTGAAATATCAACCTTGTAAGACTGCTTAAACGATATGCATTTTGAACCTTTGGTGTTATTTAATTAAAAAAACATAGGAGAGAGTTGTTGCCTTTTGGCAATTGTGAAACATGGTGTTAATCACAGTTAATAAATGAGGACAGAAGACTGCCTTATTATTTAACCTCCTGGCTACATTACTGAGTTATAGTTTTTCAGTTAATCATGTGATGGGACATACGTTTTTTGGTTTCTTTATAATTATTTATTTATCTTCCTTAAGATCTGGGAAAAAAACAACGTAAAAACTACCCCAAACTTACAAAACACAGTTATACCACAATAATACATTCATTGCTATTTTGTTTTGCTAACAAAATACAAATGAGCCATGTCACAACAAAACCAACATAATGGGTTTGCGACCAGCCTGCGCATCTGCGCAGTCTGATCAGGATCCATGCTGTTCGCTTACCGACTCCATTACAAGTAGAGAAACTGATAGCGAACAGCATGGATCCTGATCAGGCTGGTCTGGATTCATGCTGGTCACAAACGCACTATGTTGGTTTTGTCATGACACGGCTCAAATGTAGAACATGATGAAACTTTATAAACTTAAATGTTTAAAGTGTCTAATTTCACACATTTTATTTGTTATTAAAGATGATATATCTAATATATTATCTCTTTGGTAGAAATTTCAAAAAAGCATGCATGCATGATGTATAGGATAGAAAAATAAAAAAGTTGTTAAACATATAGACAACATATAGTTGTAGTGCAAGATGTGAATACTGATTAGGTCCGTGTAGAATGATACTTTTATGTTTGACATTTATAACCAATTTAAAACCATGCCTTCATTAATTGCAATATTTACATTTTGTGTATTTTTTCTTAATTTCATTTATTTCATGTTTTTGAATTTCCAAAATAATATTTCTGTTAATCGTTATGCTTTGTTTATATAAAAATAATAAGATGCATTGTTTATAATAATAATTATATTAATTGTAATAAGATGCATTGTTTATAATTGTTTTATCCATTTACTTAAACAAAGTTGCTTTATACTGTAACTCGTATTATCCTCCCCATTTTGAAGAAAAAAGTTGAGCTGTTATGATTGCAGCATCCTAGTTGTCCTCAATATGCAAAAACTTTAATGTTGCCCTTTATTCAAACATTTCAAAAGTTATCAACATAAAATTTCGACTTCTTACTTATCAGGTTAGTTGTTAGACAAGGGGCATAATTCTGAAAGGTATATTTTTAGAGTTATGCCCCTTCTTCAAAATTACTTATCAACAGTTGTTGCCTTTAACAGATGAGCGTTAACGCATGCAATGCTCATGTTTTTTTTGTTAGATTTTTTCTTTAGTTTTGTCTGGTATGTGGAAGAAATTTGAATTTTAAATCAGATTGAATTATTTATGAACACAATAATTTTCGACTGGTATTGTTTTTGATTATAGCAATCTTAATTACTTCATATGCAAAGCCAAATTGGTGCCAGAATAGGAAAACATCTAGTAAGGCTATCAAAAACCTTATCAAATGACCTTTTGGCTGCCCAAGAATAAACATCTTTGAATCCTTCTATTTTTTATACCTTTTTTTCTCTCCTTGAGAAACATAAAATGTACCCTTTGTTACAGCCACAACATTGAGGATGAGTTTCACTGTATTTCTAATTAACAACAGTGATTGCAAAAACAGAGGTAGGCTTGGTCTGAAAGTAAACAATAAAGCTTTATGAAGTTCTAAGAGTGAGGTAGGAGGTATATAAGTTCTCTGATATTACAAACAAAAAGGAACATTTATTTCATTTCTTTATAACATTTCATTGTTTTATCGCAAGATTTGTTTTGCAGGTGTTATTATTTTGTTTCATAAGAATGTTGAATTTTACACAATTATGCAGTGTTGCCTTTTTTGCATAAGACTCAGCCTTTTACTTGGCAAGAAGTTGGTTAGTTAAATTATAACATAATAAAGTTCATGTTTTGTTTATGATTTCAGGAGAAAAAATGCCCTGATCTTGAGGACGCAACTTACTGTCCGAGTACATGCTGTGATAGGTAAGTGTAACCATGTGACCTTCACCTTCTTAGTGACCCTTTTAGTTATATAGAATAAGCTTTACTTTGAGTATCAGAATGCTAAACAGTATGTTTGGCCCTCAGTAAATTTCACTTATATGTGTAATTATACTCATTTCTGTTTGATAAATAGTAATTTTAGCTTTATTGATCTTTATTTAATGTCAATTGCATTCGATAATTTACACTTACTTTGTTTTTGAAAATAACTTTACCATAATATAATTACCTTTACAGGGTTAATTTACTGATTAATAATGGTCTTGGGACATTGTACTTGATATTGATGATGATCTTTGCACTATCAAATCTGTCTGTGACATGATCACTGATCATGGAAAGGATCAAAGTGTAAAGATTTACAATATCCTTCATTTATCATTAGAGCTCATCAAATACAGTATAGTTTTTAGCTTGACTATTCGATAAGAATAAGAAGAGCTATAATTGTAGTCACCCGAGCGTCCACGTCCGCGTCGGCGTAACCACTTATGTTAAAGTTTTTGTAATACCTCAAATATTTTCAAAGTCCATAGACATATGGCTTTGAAACTTTGCACACTTGTTCACCATCATGACCCCAACCTGTAGACAGGGGGAGGTAACTGTATCAAGCATTTTGACAGAATTATGCCCCCTTTTTCGACTTAGAATTTACATTTAAGTTTTTGTAATACCTCATATATTTTCAAAGACCATTGTCATATGGCTTTGAAACTTTGCACATTTGTTCACCATCATGACCCAACCTATAGACAGGAAGAGGTAACTCTAGCATGCATTTTGACAGAATTATGCCTCTTTTTAGACTCAGAATTTCGTTACAGTTTTTGTAATACCTCAAAAAAAGTCCAGTGACATATGGCTTTGAAACAAGATGAAATTTTATACTCTTTGAGAGCATAATAGGACTCTCTCCAAGGCCTATAACTGTAACATGTATCTAAAGAAAAAAAAATTCCCTTTTGTTAACTTAGTAAATATTACATTATCAAGGCTTTCTTACTATCAAGCACTAAGAATAGTCGAGCGTTGCTGTCCTACCGACAGCTCTTGTTTTTATACCGGTAGTTTGTTTAATGCATAAAATGAAAATCACTGATTTAAAAAAAAATTGGCATTAAAAGGACTGAAGTGCAATACTGCGATGTCACAATGTAAACTTGGGTTTAAATGTGGGCCAGTTAAATACACATATTAATCATGCTTTACTTATTGATCTTTGATTATTAACTATGTTAAAAAGCAACTTGAACTAGAAATCAATCATGTCAAGTCACACTGTGTGGTTTTTACAACATCAAATATTGAAAATGTTGTAATATTTGCCTCTTTCTATAGGCATTTATACAAAATCGTTTCATAATATTTACCAAATTAAGTACAAATTGTTGTATTTATTTAAATGGTAAATTTTCAGTTTAAGGTTGATATTGGGTGATATTATGTTTAATTTTTTTTTGCTATTTCATCTTGTAAGGCTACTGTCCTCGGGCAGAAATTTAATTGTAACCTCTTTCTTAAATAGCATATTTTCATGCTCAATTTATAGGATCTTTCTAAAATAAAGTAGGATTTTATGTTCAGATATTTTTTTAAATGCATAATTTTACAGGGGTACACCCCTTCTTGATCTATAAAAGTCATTATTTTTTCTTTATTTTACACTCATAATATCTTGATGTAGTGAAGTCATAAAGTTAAAATGTAGTCTGAGGAATAACAAAATAACTCAACAGTACTGGTATAGGCTATCTGGGATATAAAGATTTATTTGAGTGGGGGGATTTTGCTGTGGCCTGATAAAGATAAGGGAGGGGGTATATATCACCAGTGGTCAGTTTATTATGTTAACTGTGTGAAGTGTTTTTATGATACAAACCTCATTATATCTGTATTATATATATAAAGCTGCTTATATTGCCTACTTATGACTACAATAAAACCACTTGTTGGCGACGCCGGTGAGCGGCGTCGTCTTATATGGAATGCTTTTTATTTTGGCCTATGGAAGGAGCTGTTATTATTAGCAGTTAATTTCATGTTGTGTTAATTAGTTTTATTTTGATTCGTAAAAATCAAGTAAACAAATATGTTGTTATATTTGTATTTAATAACTTTATATAAAAAGCATGTGCATTGTGATATTAATTTCACGAAATTGCAGGCTCAGATTAACAGCTTGTCCCTTTGTTTTATTGACAATACTAAAACCCGGATTTCGAATATCGTTGTGGTCTACATTGATGCTCATTCATTTATATATTTTCAAAACTTTCCTACAAGAAGAAAGTTCACCTGCAAATGAGTATTAGGATAGGTAATGGACTGTTGTAAACGATTATCCTATTGATTTTATCCATATTATGTTTATCTGTTGAACAGAATGGTTGTTTTTACAAAGTGTACCAGTATCCGGATGTTGACAGCTATCCGATTTTCTGCAATTACTGCTGTCACATGGCCATCTACTTTTTTATGAATACTTTACCATTAATTTGCATGGCATAACTAAAATGAGCCTGCAACATTTCTTAATTTTGATGTTTAGGGTGTTCTTTTGGGTTTCATGTTTTCTTTATTTCAAGGGGAAGTAACTCATGTTTACTAAATTATTTGTTCTTTTCTGTCTATCTTAGGTATTACTTACAATTTTTGTTTTATAAAATTTACCAGTTGCAAGGTCATCAAAAGCATAGAGGCCCTGATGAGTGAATATTGATATATATATACTTTTACTGGCTTTATATACCTAATATTTCATATTTATTTAATAGAAACTTGGAATTATTAATGTTATGTGCATACATTTATATCTTAGTATATTGGTATGATGAGACTTATAATATTTCTGAATTTAAAGAGTTGTAGTTATGTCATTATTATTAAGAGATGAGACTTTCATTTAAAGTTATAAATGATAATACATGTATTGATTGAAAATGTCCTGAAACTTGGATCAAGCAATATAATTGATAAAGCCTCAAAAAATCATGTTCTGAATAGTTATTCTAATTTTTTTCTAACATGTGCATAGTTTGAAAAGGACAGCTTCTGCCTTATCTATTTGTAATGGAGGGACACCGGTCTCAATCTCCAGGTCTCCTGAGTCAACCCGACAACAGACTTTTCATAGAGTAGATTGATACTTGTCCTTGAATAAATTTGTACACTAAATTTTATAGTGGGTGATTTGTGCCACATGAAAACCAACAAAGTACAAAAAGTAAACCGGGCGCCAGATGAAAACATGAAAATACAATCTACCACAAAGTGGTTCGTTGGTTGCATTTTCATGTTTTCGCCCGGTGCCCTTGATGTAAAATACAAATCAGCCTTCATAAAATTTCTTATCATAGATATTGTACATGTATCATAATAGCACAGTTATATTCTCTTTCAAATTGACCTGTTATAAATAATGGCACAACCAATAACTGTCTTAGCCCTTTTTAGTAAAAATAATTATACAATAATAATTATATAAATTGTTATTTTAATTAAGACTATCAGAGTATGTAAGGTTTTTATTTCTTATTTATTAATTAAGAATTAATTTAGAACTGTTCACTATTTAGGGGAGAAAATGTGTAAGCGGCGAGATAGCTCAATCGCTACAGCCGCGGTACATTATTCTGTGGGTCACAGGTTTGAGTTCTGGTCAAGCTGAAAGTTTTTCTCATCCTGTTACTGCAAATAACCATGAGTTTAATTCACTATGCTCTGTAAACATCAGAAATTCAAGTACATGAATCAATATAGTGGGGAAAAAGGTTTAGGTTTAGAACTGTTTCATTATTAAAGAGAAAATGTCCGGCCGGATAGCTCAGTTGGTCTTCTGAAAGTCATGGGTTTGAGTCATGGTCAGGCAGTTTCAGTCAGGGTTTAGAAGTGGTTTTTCAACTGACACATGTTTGATTCATTCAATAGATTGCATTTAATTTGAAATGGACAAAGGCAGTATTGCGTGATACTTTTAAATCTACAAAAAGCATTTGGTACAGTTGATCACACTAAACTGCACATGAAGAAGTTCTTTTTTCTTCTTCTTCATCTCTTCAAGCATCTGCCATATGTAATGACATTCTTGCATGGTTCAAGTCTTATCTCTGATAGCAGCTGGTGAATGTGGCTGGTACTCCTTCTCTCTGAATACCTATGGTGTCCCCCTGATGTTCATTTTAGGTCCTCTTTTATGTATGACATGTCTGCAACCCTAAGCAATAAGCTTTTATTATATGCACAGGCACAAGTATCAGACCTGGGAAGAAAAAATATTACCAGATTGATTAAAAAACCTGTGTTCATCTTAAAAGTGTCACAAACCAAAAAAAAAATGTAAATGATGACCCCCTTTAAAAATATACTTTAAGTTAATAGTATATTTTTAAAGGGGGTCATTATTTACATTTTTTTTTTGGTTTTTGACACTTTTAAGATGAACACAGATTTTTTATTAATCTGGTCATATTTTTTCTTCCCAGGTGTGATACTTGTGCCTGTCATTATATGATGATGACTCAGGTATCCTTGTATCTGGTAAAGTAAATCTTAAGATTGGTTTATTGACTATAAATTGTCTTTGCATCTTGGCAAGACAGAGTCTATTCTTTTTGGTTTAAGTTTCAACATAAACTGGGCCAAGCCTCCAGGTCACATGAAATGGTACTGCTATAAAGTACACATCTTTTGTTAAGTTTTTAGGTGCAAACCTGGATCAAATTCTTTTGGCGTCGCCCTTTGATGCTTTGCATCAATGCTTTTCTTGTATCTCTTGATATACTGGTAAATATCCCAGTCTGTAATGGACCACTTGATACATAATGGTAAATATATACACTCACAGGGCCTTTTTACCTTCTATAACAGGGGCCGGTATAGGGCTGCTTCCCCAAAGAAAATTTCTTTAAAATCATGCAGTTTTCCCCCAAAATTAAATTTACATCAAGTTTTTTCTTCCCCTTTTGCAAATATACCATATAATTTTTCCCCAAAATTAAGGGCTGGGCTGCTTCCCCAACCTGTGAAAAAAAGCCCTGACTCAACACTGTTTACTTATTCCACACAACCATTACCATGAAGGAATCAAGATGGATTTCATTATTAACAGATTGGCGATCCATATCATTGGTTAAAATGCTGTTAAAATCAGTTGTATTTTCAGCCTGTAGATTTAAATATCCCCCTTGACCCCTGGCCAAATTGGTTGTTTTCATTGGCACAATATGAAGCCTCTGGTGATTGTGTGCTCCTCTTAACCTTCATATTTGTTAAAGATATTAAGGGCATATTATGAAACAAATAAAATTTGCCTTCATTAGAAAGGGCAAACATGAATTAAATAATGGTTTAAAGGCATGTAAGATGCTTGTTGCTGGAAGAAAGTAGAGCTAAATGTGAAATAATGTGTCATAAAAGTAGCAAAATGTAAAACAAAGTAGTATTTTGACTTCCATACAAAAAACTAAATCACTATAACCACTATAAGTGTACAAATAGCAAAAAGCTGGCGATGGAAAAATTGGATCAATAAGTAACTTTTTGATGAAAAGTATTCCAAAAAATAAAAATGAAAATCCTTTCTGTGGTATAATGGGCCTTTAAGATAAAGTACTAATGGTTTCTCAGGTACTGTGAATGTGTCTTGAAATACTGTGAATGTGTCTTGAAATACCATTGTGCTAGTCTGGCATTAATTTGATTAAAGCAAGATGATGTAAATGGTTTTTGAAGAGGGGAAGAAAAATCTCTCCTGTAAAGAATAGTGATTTGTCTATGGAGAGATTCCAACCATGTCACAATAAGACTTGTCACATAAATATCAATTTATTTTATCAGTTTAATCAACTTATAATTCATACAGTGCTTTGATCTTCTCACTTCTTTACATGAGGACCAATTAATACAATAAAATCAAGATCATGTCATTATGTGATTATGTCTTGTTGTTAGTTAACATTATTTTTCCTAATTTATAAAATGATAAGAATTTTGCATGTTTTAAATTTACACATGTCAATCCTGCCCATTTTAAGGTGACAACAGACACTTTCCGTGGTACTCACATAAATGTCATTTAAACCAAGTTATTTTAGTAATAATTGTTATTCATTTAATTTTTGTGCATTAAATGTCGTTGATCATCATAAAAAATAACATATTTGAAAAAAATGCCTTTGTAAATGATTGATTTTGAATAAAAATCCTAAAATTTTAAATCGTCATATCAAAGTCATTTTTTATTTTTTTGTCATCAAACTTTTGAAAAATAACCATTCTTATATTATCTGGGGAACCGTGTCTCAAATTTTTTATATCTTTTCTCAAAAAAATATTACGTAACGTCAAACATTTTATGCGACTTTTTTCACCATACATATTACGTAATTAAAGATAATTAAGTCGCTGATTGAGCAAACAAAAATCCCTGACACGGTTCCCTCCGTAAATGAATTTCCTTTCATGTGCTTTAAACCGCATGTTAATTGCTTGATTATTAAAAAAGTTATGCCGATTCAAAGTTAGTCCGACCCGCATCAAACGAAGTGTCATAAATCGGCTGTTCTCTCTCGGACCCCTACGTTTCACGCTAAATAATTGCATAATACACAAATATCGCACCAGAGAGGGTCACAAGTTGTGGTAACATACTCTAACAACATTTTATGACCCAGTGACATCCGACCAATTAAAAAGCTGCTGATTAATATCAGTTTATAGCCGAAATTTCTTCAATTCTTAACGTGATTTACTGTCGTCGCACATGTCACGTGACTATCGGTAAAATTTGAGGCACTCAGTGGGGCAAATGGAACGCATTTGCGCACCGCTAGCGGGGTATTTAATTGTTTCCTATTTGAAGTTTATTATTATTATCATCAGCAGCATTATTATTGTATTATACCAGTGTCACTCTGCCTGTGTATTCGTGTATGAAATTCCGTTAAAATATAAAATAAAATAACAAAAAACTGAGCTTCTGACAGTCTTTTAAAGTCCATGGTAGATGTACAAATAAGAACGGGATAGTATATATTTTTTCCACCAAATTGATAATGCTTCACATATTTTAATAGAAATAAAAGGTATTACTCGATCATTATGATGTGGCCTTCTTGACTTCTATTATCATGAATATCATCTATGCACGGCATAGAGATCCAGTTTCTACCGGGATAGACAATAAATTTCATACTTTGTCCCAGATTTATTAGTACTGTGTCGGATTTACTGGCGAACAATTTATTTTCACTGAGAATATATTTTAATATCTTTTTTTATTCATAGAGAAATAATCATCCTTAGACAATCTAAAATGGTTTAGAAATTTGTCAGGGACACCTTACCACAAGTCATATAAGCGTTCACATAAAAAATGTCGTCTGTTGTTGTTTTACTTGACATTGTTAGAAAACGAGGTTGAATGTAAAGTAAGCCCTTGAATCCGTACAAAAGTCTATCAACTCAATGTAATATATATCAGATTAACGGGACAGACAAATTATTTTCACACCTTATGGATATTTTAGCAACTACATTTTTAATCAACCCCGTGGTCGTGCGATTTGCCGCTATGCTTAATTATTTATGTTTCATACATTATGTTACGTACATTGGCCGACAATTTCTTAATTTATAAAAAGGCTAAATGTTGAGATATTCATAAAAGATGTACGGTAGATGAACGATACATGTATTACGAGAAATATGGACCAGTATGGACCTGTAATTCACGGATATATGGAACTACCGATTTCCCTCATTGATGCCTCAACAGGGGGCGGAGCGTTATCGATAATCGACAGGTTACGCGAATAGCAGATACAAATAGTATAGGTACCGTTTTAAATCGTTTAAAAACACATTTTTTGGACTAACTGCTTCCAAAATTAAATCACGAATGTGTTCAGAAAAGGTTGATAAATCTACTTAGCAAAAAATCTCATTTTAGGTATTTTCAGTGATAATTGACTCCGTTGTCACCTTAAATAGATCATGTTAAAATAGTAAACATTGTTTTTGATTAAATCTTACATCATTAGTTTTAATGACAATACTGGTATGTAAATATGAATGAACAGTGTCAGATTAGTGTACTAAAGTATGAAATGTAATAAATTGAGCCGCGTCACGACAAAACCAACGTAATGCATTTGCGACCAGCATGGATCCAGACCAGCCTGCGCATCCGCGCAGTCTGATCCGGATCCATGCTATTCGCTTACAAACCCTATTACAAGTAGAGAAACTTATAGCGAACAGCATGGATCCTGATCAGACTGTGCGGATGCGCAGGCTGGTCTGGATCCATGCTGGTCGCAAACACACTATGTTGGTTTTGTCGTGACAAGGCTCTTATAATGATTTGATTGCCAGATTCATGCTCATATGAGAGATTTAAAGTAAGAAGCATAAGAACTCCAGCAAACAGAGATGAAAGACTATCCCTGTCTTATGATAAGTTAAAAACTTAGATGCGTTAATCCCTTCATATGCGGTATCCTCTTTGGTTGGCAAGTTATACAAAAATCCCAGTATGATATTTTCCTTTTATCTTTGAACATATATACATATGAATTATTCATGGTGAGTAGTCGACAGCCATTGTCAATAAAATAAAACAAATTTCTTCACCACTAAACCCATAAAATGGCTGAGCGGCAATGCCACCAATAAAGAACCAAGTCAAATTGATGTGGTAATAACAAATTGATGAAATTTGAAATAGAAAATTGCTGACAACAAGCATTTTGTTCTACAATGTTTCTGTTATTAATAGATATGGTTAGGGTCTAACTAAACCAATGCTCTGTGAACGTAGGCTATCTATTTGGACTTTGTGTAGGGGAAAAAGAAGTGTTATGATTTAGATAAAGTTTCACATATTTTTCTTGTCCTGAAGAAGTAAAATAATTGTATAAGATAGATTATTGTAAGGAGAACATAGGTCAGTATATCAGCTAATTATGATCAAACATGGCTCCTGTGTATGGTTTTAATTGCACTATATCTGATAAATTATCTACCTATTGTTCTCTTTTACACCTTTCTTCTTTCTCTTTCAGATTACATTCTCTAGTTCTTGCAAGAAGAATGTATAATCATTAAGTTTCTGTACATATTTACAGCATTTATCCAAATATCGTGATTGTGAGCATGGGTGTCATTCATTTGAAACATATTTGTAAAGATACTGGTATTTACCCTGAGAGCATAATACTGCTGTATTTGTATACATAATTGATAAGCAAATAATAAATTGTAGATAATTATAGCCAGGTGAGAGTGATTGAAGAACAGGGATTATTAGGTCAATATACCATAAACACCTGAAAACTTTCCCTGGCTTGTTTAAAATATCAGGCTTTCTTGTGTAATAAGTAATTTAATGGTGTTTTTTTTCTTATCATGAATTTATAAGGAACGATTCATGACCTTTTCTTGAAATAGTTATGACTTTTGGGATCATTTTGAAAAACTTATTTATTTTTGCACCTGTCACCTTTAAAAGACACCAGGAATCGTTCATACCTATAATGCTCAGATATATTCTAGCTGAAATACTGCCTATAATCATAATTATTTGACTGAAAATTAAAAACAACACACACACACATGTACAACAAAACAACAAAATCCCCAGAGCTGTTACTTAAACAATGAGTCTGATATGTCATAGTAGTGACTGGCCAGTTATCAATATAAATTTGAACACAAGTTATTATTATAAACTTGATATATCTTTATATTTTCAGAAAAATTGTTGAATTCCTGTGGACGTGAACTAAGACGTGCCTTATTTTCTCTCAAACAGATCTTCCAGGTAAGCTTTGGTCATTTTCTACAAAATAAACTACTCTCTATTTAATCCCATTTAATTTTGTAATATAGATTTATAATTTCCAACTTCAATACACCTATTTTATGGAAATTTGATATGTGAAAGTTAATTTTCCAATTTTTATTCTCATAAACCTGTGAGTGCAAGAAAATTTAAAAGCAATTTTGTGCATTTTCTTTTTACGCAGTACGTGTAATTGTTCTAGTGTGTGCGTTTAGGTACAATTAAATTAAACCGCAGATGTTAAATTGGAAGTAAAATTAAATCAAAAGTGTCATTTATTTTCAAAAGAGTTTCTAAATTTGAAATTTTTATTCTAGAAATAAACTGAATGTAAGACGGAAATGTAAAGATTAGAGATTTTGCCAAATAGTTATTTGAACTGAAAAGCTAAACATATGAATTGATAAGGTTTTTACACTTACCTCAGATTTGAAACAAGATAGTATTTAATTTAAAGAGGCAATTTTCTAAAAATACATTCAGTATACTTTTCATAAAATGCATGTTTTGTTAAAGGGTGTAAAAATGAATTTGTTAAACCTTTTATTTGCACTTGTAAATTTAAATACATGTTTTTCCTTAACCAGTTACCATTGCGATATAGGACTTAAGAAGTTAAAACTTAGGTTCATGTAGCTTATTATACAAAATTACAAGTTTATTGGCCAAAATATTGTCAAATTGTCAGTTTTTCATAATAAGATGTTACAAAAAAAAAAAAAGATCAAATTTAAAGAAAACTTATTGTTCCACATTTCTCATATGTAAAAATCTTTATATGAAGTCCGGAGTTTCTCTCAGGAACCAGTTATTTTAAGAGCACATGCTGGCAACATTAGTTGAAAAAAAAAAATCAAGTATAAAAATCTCATTGGTTTAAAGATAAGAAGTTTTTTTAGAGGCAGTGTATCTGTTTGTATCAGCTGATGTATATCTAGGGTAGATAAACCAATTATTTAATTTCCTCCCAAGTTTACCTGTTGGTAAGCTGGTATACATGCATTTCCCAGCATGCAGTTCCAGGCACAAACCACAGGTAAACATCCAGATGATTGCTTTTAGAAAGCAAACAAATATTGAGGGTATTTAAGGGTATTTAAGTATAAAAACTGGTTTGTGTTTTAATGAATTATTTCCAGTACATAACCATAAGTTCTGTGTAATAATTTTCCCTATGAAAAGTTGAAAAATGGTATTAATTTTAATTTTACTGATAAGTTCATCTCTGTATGAAACTTTGTAACATGTGCACTGGTACTTCTGGCAAACTACCTGGATTATATAATTCATCTGTAACTTGTAAGGTGAAGATTTACAAAAGATATAAACAGTCATTTGCAACTATTAGTAAAATTTGTACATATAGAGATAAACTTCCTCACATATTTATGCAAATTTCAACTGTTTCAACTTGAAGGATTTCTATATGCTGGCCTTGTAATCTAAGGATTGCTAGTTACATGGGTTGAAACCCTGTCAGGGGCAACCATTGTTTCCATGAGCAAGAAACTTTACACTAATTGCTTAGTACTGGTTGGCTCCAGGAAGGGATTCAAATGCAGTTAATAGCTTCAATTAAAATCCAACTAAAATAAATTCGTATAAACTAAGAGTCTCTATGGTCGATGCAATTGAATTGTTTCTTTAGTTTACCCATTCTTTAGTATTTAGGGATGAACTGTGATAATCGTTAATTTCAAATTATAAATGGTTAATTATTATTATGTTATATTTGATTGTATAATGATAAAAATGTGTATAAAGTATAATTATACAGGAAATAAATACTTGACATCAACTTACTGTTTTGTATATAATGGAAGATCCTACTTCATAGTAGTGTACTTGAGGATAAGTAAGTTTATATATAATATGCTGTTAATTAACTTATTAGTTATCATATTTGACCATCAGTTAACTACTGTTCAACTCTTCAACTCTCCACGCTTTAATCCATTACTGATGAAAGCTTGCCTACATTTACTAGTCAACAATAGATGGATGCTGTACATCATGAAATCCTAGTTACCCGAGCAAAAATGTCTTACAAAAATAATTGGTTGCATTTCCCACTTGATTTGTTTGCCTGTAATTATAATATTTTGTCTGGAAATGCAGTTCATGTTATTGACTTTTTACCTTTCCTTCATGGTTTTTAAAAGTTTTCAAGGGTAAGAAAACAGTGAAAGGTGAATTATTTAGAAAAGTCTAATGAAAGTTTCCTTAGTATTTCCTTAGTATTTGGGTTTTGTGCAATGTTTGGTCTTCTCTGATCACTGAAGTAGAAAGTTTTGACATAAATTAGACTGCACCAATGAACTTTAAATGATGTTACTTTTTAGGTATAAATGGAAATAGAATAGATATAGTTACATGTATAAAGAGTCAATAAAACTCTCTCTATGCTAGAATTGGTGGTCAAAAACACAACTACTAGGAAAGTATCAAGGTAGTTGTTACATTTATGGGGTCAGACCAAGCTTATTTTGTAAGCCTATCTAGTTTGATTTCATCATGATATCCCTTAAGTTAATAATGGGCTGTTCAAAAATAGAAGTTGGACAAGTTCATTTTGAAAATTCAGCAGATTCAGGGTGTGAATCATGTATATAGCATATATAACAATGAATGTTATTATTATATTTGTAGGATGACAAGGATCTTGTACATGAATTTGTCAACAATGATGGTCTGGATTGCCTTATCAAAGTCGGAGCAGAAGCCGACCAGAACTACCAGAATTACATCCTTAGAGGTATTTTAATCACTGCAATATCTGGAGACTTTATTATTGCAGGCCTTTGATAATAATATACAATGATGCTTGTTGTTTAATTTTACTATTTGTTAGGAATCGGGTTCAAATTCAAAGAGATACAAATCATTATACAAATTCAGCAAATTTGTTAAACTTACCTAGTTTTAAATGTAAAGTTCCTCTTTACACCCTTTAAAAAAATTCAACACCCTTTTAAAGGGTATAAAGCTATATGAAATATTTTCATAAATTCTAGGGTGAAATAAATTATATTGCTACTATAATTATTTGGTCAGTTCTGGAGAGAGTTGTAATACAGAATGTCTCTCATATTTAACTCAAATCGAAATTGTATGAAACAGATTAAAATGTTTGGGAATAAAATCTTGTGGTGCTATTTTAAGTAGGGTTTTTACCATTTAGCAAAGCAATACTTTCTTCCATTCATCATTATTTGCTCTTAAGTAAATGTAAAAACTTTTTTCTTTGATACAGGTTTTTTTGAAGTACATTGTATTCTTTTTCCAAATACAAATAATTTTGTAAACTACATGCACTAGATATATAGCTTAAAACACTTTTATCTTAATGGTGTACCAGATATTTGTATATCAGCAAACGTTATTACAATCATAAGTCCATGTACAGGTTATAAAAACAATTTCAGGTGTACATTTATTTTTTGCTGATTCATCGAAATTTAGTACATCTAATGGGAAAAATTACTTCAGACATAATAACATCTTGTGTGTATGAGTCACAATAACTACATAAATGTAAACATTGTATAAATAGAAGACATGTATATTAATGTTTTATATGTTATAAAATGTACACAATGTGTGTGTATATATATATTGTATCAAATGTTTATCATATTTACAGCCCTTGGACAGGTGATGTTGTACGTAGATGGCATGAATGGAGTCATCAATCACAATGCAACAGTACAGTGGCTGTATTCATTGCTAGCATCCAAGGTATGTCTCCGCGTGATACCATAGTATACTTACTTCATTCACATTCTGCTCACTACCTCATCAGAGCTTAATGTACAGTGACATCTAAATAGGAAAAAAATGTTTAGATATACCCTTTACATATCTTATTTGTCAAGTTTGTTTTATCCCTTGATAATAAACATGACTTATATGTAGCCTTAAGTACATTATTCATGTAAAATCTTATTCATAAAGCATAATTACTAAGACTATGCAAGAGCCTTTGTTTGTAAACTAGTACTGCACTTTCAGAAATCAGAAATATTATAAGATAGTGAATAATAATTTCCTCGTGAAAAGTTTAGTGGTATCAAAACAACATAAACAATTAATTAACACTTGAGATTTTAGTCATAAAAATGAACCGATTTAACACAACCCAGTGTTATGTTTGATAAAAAAAATCAATAGCTGAAAGATTTCCAGGCCTCTGGCAAGAAAATTTGTTAAATTTCTCAAATTTGCAAAATTGTCATATTTGCTTCATGTCATGAACTAATGGAGTAAATTTTCAGCCAATTTTCTGCCACTGTAAATGTTTAACATGAAGAGTTTCATAAAGTAAATGGCATAGTAATTTTCTAACCTGATATTAATTCTTTAAATTCTTAATGTGACTTTGCAAAATTGTAAACCTTATACTTACAATATCAACAATTTCATTTTGTAATTACTATTTAGTAACATAAATCAAGACAGACTGCTTTAGAATTTAAGAAATGTAGATCCAAATTTGAATTCTTTAGGTATTTCACATTCTTTTAGTTTTAATTGAAGTAATTATGAAATTAAAAATGGAGAAGAATACAGTGTGGCTTTTTAAAAGTAAAACTGTGCCAGACATTGTTATTATAATCAATGTTAAATCTCCAACATGGATAGGAATTATTAGAGAAACATCTGTTTCTTATGTGGAGTAGATTTGATACAGAATGAACAATCTGTCAGAATTGTTCTGATATGATATTCTTTGATTGTCAATAAAAGGGGGTATAATGTCGTAAATGAAAGTTTTATTTTCCGTTCTGATCACATACTTTGATATCTTTTACAGAAGTAACATGTGTGAAATTATTTTTGAAATATATAATACATGTAAATGATTAATATTAAGTCAGAACAGAATTGTGTAGTTTTACATTGTTTTCATAATAGCTTTAACTAATGATGATGATGATCCCCCTTGTGGCTGAGGGGTTGCCTTTAAGAGTTAAGTCATCAGAATTGCAGCCATAGTTAATCCTGTGTGATCGTAAGGGGCGACGAAATGGGTTTGAAGTACGGGAGTCTATGCATCTCTTAGCCCCAGCAGGTGGGATGGTTTTGACACCTGGTGTTGCTTAAAGTTTGTAACACCTGAGGTTAGCGAAAGTCATCTTTCCTGTTTCAGCTCCATATGACCTAAATTGTGTTGGTGTGTTGTTAAACCAAACATGATGACAATGATGATAGTGATGATGTTAATAAATGATAATATATCTTAATAAATCAGGAAATAACTTGTTACTATATTTATGATTCATTCAAAATTTTCTTTGTGAAATGTACAATTGTAAACAAATTTCTTTATCAATTTTTACAGTCACCTTAATATATTTACAATTATTATAGTCCAGCTAGAGATCACACCAACTATAAAAGAAAAATCTCAGTCTTAAACTTCAACTAAAGACCTGCCAACATATTGTGCATAGTACATATTTATAGATTGAAATACCTTTAATCAGATTAGTCAGTAATTTGTGCTTAAAGATATGATAAGTGTTATACCATTAGGTCATTTAATGTCATGGCAGTATTTACACTTTCTCACCTTTTTCTAAAGCCTTTAATATCACAGCTATATCGAAGCCATATCATTTTGCTGTATTTAATTTGTACAATACCATGAACCCATGTAAGGAGATATTTATTGCGGATAAAACTGATCAGCTAATGAGATTTAAAGTGCAACGTGATCTAAATTTATGAACTTATATTGACATGTCATGGTAAACATGTTATGTAATATGATGGCAATCATATGACTTGAATTTTTTTTGTATATTTATGATCTTAAGATACTACGTTTTATGATTTAAAGATATAATGTTTTGCTTGCTCGTAAAAAATGATAATGAAAAGGCAAGCATTAAAGAAAAGAATGATTTTGGCTGTCCTCTGTACATAAATTTATGACAATTTATCAAAGTAAATGCAGATTGAAAAAAAAATGCTTATCCTTAGTTTTCATAATGTACAAGATCTTTTGAACTTAGCTGTTAAGAAGAAGAAAAAAAAATGAGAAAAGAAACAAATTTCAAATAAAAAATATTTGTAAATTACTTATTTTGTGTATCATAATGTACAAGATCTTTTGTGCCCAGCTGTTAACAAGAAAAAAAAATAAGAAAAAATAATTTTTGTGCAGCTATAACCTTCAATTTTTTTTGGTGTGTCTTATTATCTTTGTTACTATAATATTATATACAAATGTTCAAATGTAGCCCTTTCAAAGTAAGGTACAGAATATTTCAGAATGTTTTTTCCTTGGTAGTAGCAAGTTTTAAGGCAATAATTAAAATCCTAAGCTGATTTAATAGCAGAAATATTTATATAGCATGAAAATATTATTTTTGTAAATCTTTCATATCGTCTGTACATAAGAAAACATTGAACAAGATCTGTCAAAAGTTGGATTTAATCTATATTAATACTGATTGACATTTTGTATATCCTAAATTAGGTCAAAGTTTCAATCAAGTGTAACATAATCTAGCTGTAAATACATTTATGATTAACCAAGAATACAAATATGTTGAAATTGAATTGTACCAGTGTTTAATGGTTCAAATAAGAATTATTTAGTCATTTAAAATTCTAAAAATAACCTTTTATTTAAGTAAGTTGCCAGCTTCAAAATTCAGAATTGACTTAACACTATTAAATTTTATTAAATTAATTGAGTGTTTTTATTAGGTATATGATTAACTGATGTATTAATCTCTACAGATAGTGATAGTGGACACCAGGGTTTGTAGCCTTAAAGCCTCTTAAAACACATCCCAATACATGCATTTACTCTGACATTAGCTCAATTATTTACCCCCCTCCTGAAGATATTAAAATACATTTGTTTGGAAGGCGATTCATTGCTTCACCTGGCTTAAGAATACAAGAAGAAATAGCAAGTGGTCCTAGCTTTTTTGACCGTATTTGTCCATTAAAAAGCTTTACCTGAATCCTGAGATAGATTTTCACAATACACTTTTCCTGCTAAGAAATAGAAACTGTCCTTTGTTTATTTATGGACCTTATTCCTTTAATAATAACAAAATATTAAATTATATGAACAAATGTATTGTGTGGTAAGACTACATGTATGTACATTGTACAAACTGTTCTAATTATTATATGAAAAAGTGACATCATTAATCCCTGTGACTTTATCCCTGACATGTAAAAATTGGAAGAAATAACTTTCTACAGTGCCCATATTCATGTATGGGAAAACTTCAACTTGGCTCACTGGCATGGGTAAAAGTTTACAGGCATTCGCCTGAAGTTCAGATTTTTTCTGCTCCTGAAAGTTCTCTTTTTCTACATAAAACCAATTGAAATAATACTAAATTCAGGGTTTTAATGTTTTCTTATATTTTCAACTTGCACACATAGAAAATATTTATGTAAAGAAATGAAGTGCACTTTGTAACATTATATGACCATGTTAACAGGTTACAAGCTTGTATGATAATGTCACCGATGGGTTGTTCTGTCTCAAATATGATTCAAGTGAATACAAAGTGTCTAAGGTGACCAAGTTCAATAAGTTCTAATAGTTCTATTAGTTCATGTTGACAGACAGTTCTTTTCTTTATAAGTTTCAATCCATTGTTTTGTTAAATTTCAGATTGGTTACAGTTTTAAATTATTAAATTTTTGATGCAATTTATCCCACAGTTTTAGCCGAAATAGAATATTTCAGATACTTGTTGATGTATTTAGTATTGGTTAATTTGTGTTTAAGTTTTACACATTTGATTGGTTTGAATATTAATACATTCATTGTAATGATTGAGCAGTTTCACAATAAAGATTGTTCTTCTGTTTAGATTGGAGAATATTTTCAAATACATAACCATACTTTATGTTTATCATGTTTTCATTTCAAAATGTTAAGGTAGTTTCATAAACTGATTTATTTTCATTTATTATATTAAACCTTAACCTGGCAGGAACCAAAAGTGATCAACCTTTGCCACCAGTATAGAGCCAGGCCAGTCTGCACATTCCTGCAGTCTAACCAGGCTCTATACTGTTGGTAGCTCAACTTTTGTATTTTGATATTGAAATCCCTTGTACTATGAATGGACTGTTCCAAATTCAAAGCTGGACAGATCCATTATAGAAATATAGTAGGTTAAGGGTTAATACATCATGTACAATATTGGTTCATTCACACTAATCACAGAGCTATGATTATCTTTGTCATATTGTGCAAAACTTGTCTTAATGGTTTACAATTCTAAATTTGTTATAAGTTATACCGTAAAATTCCTAATAAACGCCCCTCCCCTAATAAAGGCCCCCCCAGGCCTTTTGATAGGGAAAACAATCTACTCATCAGTGCTGAACTCATAATTAAAGCCATAATTTTATTCAAATCATTCAGAATCCATAGTATTTTATAGTAAACACAAATATGTATAATATGAACTTTAAAACCTTAACATTTTTTAATGTCATTACCAACACTTGCTAACACTAAATGTATTTACAGTGATTTTTTTATTTAGGAAAAACTGTGTTGTAATAATAGCCCCCCTTTTGGAAAATGTTAGGCCCCCGGGGGCGTTTATTAGGAATTTTACGGTACATTCATTTGATGTTAGTACATGTTCTTAAAACAGATCCCTTGTTTAAAGCTCTGATTAAATTGGTTGTTATGTTTTGACTGTAATGATACTGTATGTTTACAGTTTCGACTAGTAGTGAAAACAGCTCTCAAGTTGCTCCTTGTGTTTGTGGAATATACAGAAACTAATGCTCAACACCTCATCAAGGCTGTCAATGCTGTAGATAAGAAAAGAAGTAAGTATATATATACATTGATACCTTAATTGACTTATTGTAAGGCAGCAGGTGTTTTCTTGTGCCAGAATTAATGAGGGATGTCCTAAGTCTTGCACCACTAATAAGGCTACCATTACATGTCTTATTATTCAACTATAAATTTAGATTTGCAGGGGAATCCGAAAACTTTGTAAACAAAGCCAGGAGTGTAAGTACCTGTTTTTAAAGATGCTAGTATAAAGTAGTCTGTATTAAATGACAATTCAGCAAAAAAATGATGACGCTTTCACTTCTTCAAATGATGAAGCATTACTGGAAATACTTATGTATCTCCAAATTAAATTATGAAAAATGACAACAATTAAGATAATGATATTTTTGTCAGAATGTTTTGATATTTTCATTAGTGTTGCCATCTGCCTTTATAATTACCACTAATGTGATTGACTAACATTATAAGTATTATCTATGAACTGACAGTAGGTAGACACCTCTCATGTCAAATCAGCTTTGGCATTTATTGATATCTACTTGGCAAAGTTCTAAAATTGAACAGTTTCACTGATGTGGGCAAAGATTATTGACTTTAAAATGAATTCTACTGTACTTTAATATAGATGTTTTGATAGATTCATGTTTATTTTAAATACGAATACGAACTTTATTCCTTTCAGCATAAAACATAGTACAATGTTTATAGCCACACACATGCATGTATGTGTTGCACAGGTGCTTATGTTAAAAAAATGTACAATTTGCTACATATAATATTAGTATATATATGTGATTTTGTTCTGTAAGAAAACATATGGTCAAAGTCACACTTATGTCCCAGCATTAAATAATTAATTCAGATTATACTTTATAGAATGGAGAAAGTGCTATCTAATATGGCAGCTTAAAGTGAATAAATTATGCAAACAAAATACACTTGATTAACATGTAACTGTTTATGTATATTAAGTCTGTAAGTGAATAAATTATATCAACAAAACATGCTTGATTAACAATGGTTAATTGTAACACAATCATAGATAATTGAAAGTACTATTTGTGAGGAAGCGACGAGACCTCTTTATCCTTCAAGAAACTTGACCTATTTAAAAAGGATACTCTAATATTTGCTGCCCAGTTTTTTTTGATTTTCACATGATTCAAAGTAATCATTGTGTTATAATATACATACATAATTCACATTTCAGGGAATCATCAAGCATTTAATGATGGAAATGTTTTCAAAATACAATATGTAACAATATTTGTATGGGAATAAAAGTAGAATTTATAATTAAACATTTAAGTGGAAGTTTCACAAATTTCACAGAAATGGTAAATAAGTGGGCTGGAAAGTGTTTAATACAAATTGCAAGAACTTGTTTCCTTAGCAAGCCGAAGTAAATATGTTTAAACTAAAAATAACTATTTAAAATCTCATCATACTATTAGATTTATTTTCATCACATGCCAACATGTATATAATGGTTATATTTGATATTTCAGTGGTCAAGCCTTGGACAAACATTATATCAATATTAGACGAGAAGGATGGTGGTGACACGGAACTTTTAGTCTATGCCATGACACTTCTAAACAAGGTATATATATATATATATATATATAAATGTTGATTGTAAATGAACTGAAATATCAGATGCCGTATGTCATATTCAATCAATACTCTACATACCTTCTCTCATCATAATAATTTGAGCCGTGTCACGACAAAACCAACATAATGGGTTTGCGACCAGCAACATAATGGGTTTGCGACCAGCAACATAATGGGTTTGCGACCAGCATGGATCCAGACCAGCCTGCGCATCCGCGCAGTCTGATCAGGATCCATGCTGTTCGCTTACCAACCCTTTCACAAGTCGAGAAACTGATAGCGAACAGCATGGATCCTGATCAGACTGCTGGTCGCAAACCCATTATGTTGGTTTTGTCGTGACGCGGCTCATTTATACATACATTCCGATCAGGTTCTATACTGTATTCTATTCAGTTTCAGTATTTCATCATATCCCTAAAAGTGATGATGGACTGTGTCAAAATTTGAAAGGGTTAATGATAAACAGAGTTTTATAATTTATGTGGTTGAAGGACTTCAATTAATTACCAAAAACAAGAGTAATCTCCCTTTGGTCAAAAACATAGAATTCATATCTTTCTATCCATGTTCAAACTTTACCCTGCTGGAACCAAAACCGATAAGCTTTGTTACCAATATAGAGCCAAACCAGTCTGCACATCCATGCAGTTCTGACTTGCCTCTTGATCCATAGGCTTACTAACTTGTAATTTTCATCCCCAAAGCCAATAATAGACAGTTCCAAAAAAAGGAGCTAGACAAGTCCATTAAAGCAGATTAAGGGTTAATAGCTGGTTTGGTGTGAACTTCATTTATTCTTCCTCAGATGGTCCATTATCATATAAATGCTTTAATTATATTCATTAAAGATGATTGATTTATTGATTAGGAATGCAATTGTTGATACATTACATTATATGCATCAATTTATTATGTTTGAATGACATGTCAATATAACAATGTCAATGTTAAACATTGATTTAATATCCATATGTTAAAGTTCATCTTCAGCAATGTTGTCTCAAATTTTTGCTGTACAATGTTACCAATGTTTGATTTGATATTAAATATTGCTGTCTTTTTACAATTGCGAACAACAACAAATTTTAGATGTGAAAAAATAGATAACAATAATGGTTTATGCACAGGGTTGAGTGTTGTTAAGAAATGTGCTACATTTGTAATCTTATACCCAGATCTTAGGCATTTGAATGGTCAGAAACTGGCATAGAATGTTCACTGACCAATGAAAATCTCGAGATTCTAGCCAGAGCTTTTAAAAAAAAACGATTTTATAACTTTGAGGCCTGTATCCTGTATTTTTTAAGCTTGAGTTTTTGTAGAAAAGTATGGCTATCCTCCTATTAAATGTATGACTTCAAAATAATTTGTGTCTTAAATTTACTTAAAATGTCAGAGGCTAGAACTATTAGTTGCAACCAATATGATTAAAATTTGAAAGCATAACCTTTGTTATCATGACTCATTGACTGTTAAATTATGTTTTACTGCTTTTTAAACTGGAACGTCTGTGGCCGAGTGGTTAAGGTCTTTGACTTCAAACCACTTGCCTCACACTGCTTTAGGTTCGAGCCTTACCAGTGTCTTTGAATTCTGTCATGTTAGAAAGCTATCCAGCTAGTTTATAGAGCATCAGTGGTTCTACTGAGGAGCTCATTTGCTCCTGAAGTAATGGGCACCTGAGGTCTTCCTCCACCAGTATAGCTAGATATAGAGATATAGACATCATTGACATGTAGGCAGTATTAAAACTGTTTTAATTAAACTTTGTATGATCATGGAATATGATTATCAAGATATTTTAAGCAGAATAACATTGAGGGTTACCAAGCTTGTTTTTGAGTACCTGCCTGATTCAGGTTGTTATATTTTATATTATAATATGTATATTATATATATATTATATGTATAAATATTACAGGTATTAAATGCTGTACCAGATCAGGATACATTCTATGATGTAACAGATTGTCTGGAGGAACTAGGTATGGAGCGTATCACTCATAGACACATGAACAGAAAGGGGGCTGACCTCGATCTTCTTACACAATTCAACTTGTATGAGGTATGAATATTCATTAATATTTATACCTGGTGTTTACTCAGTGATATTCAGGCTTTAAATATTGGTTATATAAAAAATAAAACTCTATTTATGATAGACAACAGACCCCTCCTATTCAAGATAATGCTTATTTTTCATACCATGTGAGATGCACATTTCCAAAGGTGTGAAATAGGTAAAACATATTTTATGGGAGATATTTATGAAAGTATTGCATTTATCCACACGTGAAAAAAATGGAACATTTAGCAGTTTTCCATGTACTGAAAAAAAAAATCGTAATTACATTTGTATAAGCATAAGTCTGAAAAAAGGCATCAAAAACTGTTTTATTAGATATGATGAGTAAAAATTTAGTATTTGTTAAATGGGGTACTTGAACTGGGTTGAAAAATTACACTGGTATTTTAACATTTTAATCTTAAGAAGAGGTTCTTATTAGGGTTTTTATATTTTTACCAGTGTGATTCTTAAGTGTAAAAAGTTATTCTTTCTGATCGATTTTTGAAATCATTGTGATTTTTAAACATTTTTACAGAACCAAAAGAGAAAGGCCCGAATCCTAGTGGTAACGCTCTCCTTGTTATTAAGTACAACTTGTTTTGTTAAAATGCTGTTGAAACAAGACAATGGTCTATGTTCATGTTCTTATGTATTATCATTGTTCGTACCCCTATGTACAACATGTTGGAAACATGATCATGTTTTTATTCTGTATGTCAATTTTCATTGTTTTAAAGATTTTCAGCAATGTTATACTGCATGGCTATATTGCCACTATGTGGATGTTATACTTGAAGTTTTTTTTATGTTCAAAGTAAACCTAACTTATATTATTCATGAGATATGAATGCCTGAAACAAGGTTGTTTTTTGTTTTTCAATGGGTCAATATTATTTATAGTAAAAATCCAAAAGAGAATTTCATATTATTAGTAAACTATGGCTGGTATAGCTTATTGAACCTTTCCTCATGTATAGACCATTTTATCTGTAAAATCATCTTAGATTTTATTCATGAGACATTAGATGACTGTATTGCACTTTAATGTGGTGTACAATAGAGCAGAAAATATGTATTTTTAGGAAGTCTATAATCCAGTTTGTGATTAACCAAATTTGTTTTTGAACACTTGCCTTTAAAACAATTTTTCTTGACTGTAAAGTGAACTAACATAGAAATAAATCTGTTACTATTTTAAAACCACCTTTGACTTTTAACAACTACAGGCATCTTTGAAGAATGAAGATGGCGAAGAAGATGAAGTAGGTCAGATGGAAAATCTCCGTCGTACTCCAAGAATCAAGAGTGACGGGGACATTGCACGAAAGTCCCGTAGATTTTCCACCGGAGTGATGCCAAGTCGGAACTCACTGGGAATGAGTGTCGAGGGAAATGAACAATCGCCTTTGAATAAATCTGCCCTGTTAGCTGAAGAATATAACAAAAGAAAACAGAAATTAAAAGAGTCAGTAAAGTTACCTCAATTATTTTCAGTTGAAAATTATTTCTTATGTGTTTACTTATATTTTACAAAATCTGTGTTCAAAGAAAGGTCACTTTATTCATTGATTTCCAGAAAGGAGTAAAATCAATAAAACTCTAAATTAAGTAAATGAAATACATTTCCTTTATTATTTATCATATCAACTGAAGAAGCCTTATAATTAGCGAAACATGTTTTGATAAACTGTGTTGGTTTGTGAAATCTTTTTTATCATACTTGAAATTACTCAATATTTGGACTATATTTAATGTTATTAAGACTAGTTATATGAAGCTACTATCCCTCGTGTACAAGGTTACACAACATCAAGCTTCATAGCAAAATATCATGTTATTTTTTGACATACAATTGTGCATACATTTTAAGTAAGATTATATTTCCTTAAATGTTTTTAACTAGAAATTGTGTTGTACACACTTATTTAACTCATAAAGATTGCTGTGACTTTGATTTTTATAAATGTAAAAAAAAAAATGTTTTGCATACATCAGAAGATCGGCTATACCACCAGAGGAACACGAGATGATTGATAGATTACCGGACAAACAGATGCGTATAAAACGGTTAGGGTTAGACAAGGAAGATCCGGTGGATGATACCAGTAAATACACAAATGGCTCGGACAAATCGCATTGTACGTATTACATTCACAGTATGTCCGTGTTATGTATAGTAGTGCACAGTCTGGTCTATGAAAGAACAAAATCAAAATTTCTAGTCATTATATTGTAGATGAAATCATTATTTTGAAACATCATTAGAATAACATGTAATTTTTAAAAAGTTTAGACTGAAACAAACATTATATGCACTGATTTAGTGTTTAATATGTTATGAGCAGATGATATATATAGCATGAAATGTATTTGTATAATGTCACCAAATGTTCTGTCTTTTGTCTGTAAATAAATATTTATTGTGTCGATGAGTATGAAAATTCGATATATACAAGAATCTTAGCATGTTACATGTTAATTGTTCATGACAATTTCATGATTCATACGTATATAAACAATGGAGAGAAAGGACTGACGGGGCGGTGGACAATGGAGGATGGGTTTCGCACGGATGGCTTAGCTTACGCTGTGTGAAGCTTTATTGTTCATCTGTATCATTTACAGTCTGGTACATGTGGTACTCATTGCTTTTACTAAATGAAAAAACAAAAATGATATTGTGGCGTCCTTCAATTTTCGTTCAAATTTTAAAAAAAATAATCTAATATTGTTTGATTTACTAATTGCTATGAGAGGTGATATTAATGCTTGGCAAGAAAATGTGTATGTTTGTACTTTGAATTGCTTGTTTATAAACGTAAATTTGAAATTAATCTTCAGCTGACGGAACTTTATCTGAACAAAATGATCAAAATGATACACTGTCTGTCCATGGTAAGTTGTCATATAACCCACATTATATAACCAGGTTTGGAACTTTGTCATATAAATCCGTCCTAGGAATTCTTGACCCATTTCTCATGGCTTTAAATTCATTATTCATGTAATAACATTTAAAGCTGCTTCTGATGCTAAAATAATTCTGAAACTCGTGCACACACTCATGCACACACTTACACAGAACTGTTAGGTTTTGTTTTCTTTGTTCTTCTGTATATCTGATTTTTAACTGAAATTTGGCAATATGAAAAAAAATAGAATAGAGAAAAGTCATTTTTAGTTTTTAATACTAAGAAATACAGAATCTTGCATTTTTAATTCTTCATCAAAAGGAATTAAAAACAAATGAAATAGCAAAATTGTGTTAGTAATTGGTGGTATGATTATTTCAAACTTTATAAATGAATGCTGGATCTTATACAATATATTATAAAGATACATGATTTTTTTTGTACACATCCTTTACAAAGGTTTATGTCAATTCATCATGCCTTTGCATTGATCTTGGTGGGGGGGGGAAGAATTAGCAGTTTAACATAAGACATTAAAGAAATGATTTGAAAACAATTGGCAGCAGCTTTGATATACTCTATGGCAGTTTATATTTTGACTGTAATTCTCTCCCCTTAAGGTGATAGTCTTACATAACAAACATCAAAAAGTATACAGACATCTGTACAGGGATCATAGGTTCTCCCAGGAATAAATGTATGTGTAATGTTAAATTGAAGAAATGATAAAAAAATGAAACTTAACCTTCAAAGTCATTTTATTTCCTTAATTGAAATCTAGACTTGTTCAAATAAGTTAGAATCTTGACATTTACAAAAGAGATGTCTGTGTATTTTGAATTAATGACAAATCATTCTCTGCTTATCCTAATGTACCTGGGATTTTTGTAGCATCATACAAATGCACCTATCTTTACCATTTCCTACATTTCTTCAGAAAAAATCACACGATGGGTTAACATAATCGGTGTGTTTGATTGAATCTAGTGAGTGATTTAACTTTTACATGAACGTTTTTGCATTAGACATTTTGATCAACTTATTTAAAGAATCATGGTTAACTTATAAATAATATTTTAATGACAGATTTGCTGAAATAGTTAAAGATCCTGTATGTTTTGTGATTGATATTGTTACTGTGTGTATACCACATTTGCAAAAATTTATATATGTATATAATTATGCAAATAAAACAATTTTCAAACAACGAAGAATATGTAAAATGTGTACTGCAAATATTTGTGCACATTATATTTAATCAATAAATTATATCCATTCATTTCTTATTGGAAAATTTGACTTAGAATTTATAGAAAACAAATTTCTAATTACCTCCCTTTATTTACATGAAATGTTAAATTTGGTAATATCTTTATAAATAATGCTTATTTGAACTTACAATATTGACAAATCTTAATTTGAGCATCATATTTATTAAATAAAACCATGAAAGAAATGTGTTACAGGATCTTTAAATAACATCATAAAACTGATCATCGGTAAATGTGTTGAGTAGTGTTAAAAAGGACATTAATTCAGAAGTTGGGAAATAAATTTGAATTAAAAGGCAATTTATACCCATGGTAATGTTATTCGTGTCATCTAATAATAGTTTAGTGTACTGATTTTAGGACTCTATAACCTAGAAAATTTCATACCTTCATTCCATGCTAATAAATAACCCAAGTACAGTCAGACCTGTGCTGTCAGGCCCTTGAAACAGAACAAACTACCTAAATTGAATACCCACCTTTTATATTTCCAAGTTTTTCTGGCAAGATTAAGTGTTTCTATACCTTATTTGTCTGGTGATCTAACACAGGTTTGACTGTATTTCATCTTTGACTAAAACATATATAATCAGATCAAAATATAGAAATAATTTATCATTAAAAGACATATGAATTTACATGTATACATATACATCATACTGGTTAGATTATTTTACCTTATATTATAATGATGATTTTAGACATTGATATATAAAAGTTTATTTGAATAGTTACAGTATCAAGCATGATTACAGAGACAGCAATTTATTTCTGACGTTTTCTTTTAATTGTTTAGTTTCTGCCATTTTTTTCCTTGAATTTTGAGAATGTTTTTTTGCAAGAACAACACTGTGTTACTGTTTCTATTTTGCTATGGAGTGATATTTTGAATGTTTTTTATCTTTTATTTCTTGTTCAGAACATACCAACTATGTACATGTGATCATTAAGATTCCATTAATTCTTTGTAAAATTTGTTAAAAGAAAATTAAGAATTTTCTTATCATAAATGGTGTAAAATACATGTATAAAAATAGTCTGTCTTACCAGAATTATGTATGTAAGTGGAAAGTCTGAAAATTGTTTTTTTCTGATTTGAAACAAATTTTATATTCGGAGGAGAGAAAATAAGTTTGAAGTGGTTCTGGCACATATCAAAATAAAACTGGTAAGGCCAGTTACCCACCAGTACATGTAATACATGTTAAAGATAATTTTTATAATTAAAGAAATAAGTATTATATGAGAAGTTATGAAAATATCACATGTACATGTTTGGTTGCCATGTTCCAATTTTGTTGCCTAGCAACTAACCTGGCATGTTTGCCTGCAGATATGATGAGGAGCCGCCGTGACAGGCGGGCACGCCAGCGTGACTTTATCAAAGCACAGGAAACTACCACTTTGTTGAGGCGGGAAGGTGACAGAATGTCTATCGCTAGCAATGACTCTACAAGCACTTGCAGTAGTAATGGCAGTGCTGCACCTGTTGCCATGGAAACTAATTTACATGGCGATAATAAATACTCTTCTATGAGTTCACTTAGTGACACTGAATCTTTGGGTAAGGATTAGATAAAACCAAAATGTCCAAGTAGAATAGTTTGTCTCTGTCTTGTCATTCTGTTGTCTGGTGAACTAGGGTTACTATACTTCATGCAAATTGCAAAGTTCTGGGGTAATATCTGAATAGAAACTATTTTATTTTTTGAGCACCCTTACAGTACAGATATTTACAGGTCTAATATTTAATTTTGAATTTTAAATGATTGATTTACCTCATTTAAATCCTCAAGCAAACATGTTTTATTTATATATTTTTATTATGAAATAGATAAAAAGATACATTATATCATTAAAAAATATACTTTCTTATTATGTTATGAGCATTGCATGATAAGGTACATGATCATTGGATGATAAAGAACTATCCTCAGATAAAATATGTGCTATCCTCTGAGGGCTGTATGTTATGTTTTCACCAAAACCATGTTTTTCTCGCATGTTCACAACCCATATTTCATCTGTAATGACTTTAAAAATAAGCCTAATATAGATGGCTGTGCTTAGTAAAGAATGGGATGGGGGGAAATTAAGACACCGATGCAGGATTCTTTGGAATTGTTTTATAAATCTGGTTTAATTATTGAGTTTACTGTGTTCTTAACCGAATATATGAATGTGTCAAGGTCATTATGATTTTGTATTTAATCAAGATCTTTTAGTTAAATAATTAAAAGAAGTTTGTTCCTTACTGTGAAACTATTAGTGTTTATGTTTTAGAAATTTTTTAGTAAGTTGCAATGGCAGGTGGTCACTTTCTAAGTAAATCTGTTTTGGAAGGGAAGTAGACTAACAAATTTGCAAGGTAAAGTATTTATCAAGTCATTGTTCAGGTGAAATATGGGTTAAGAAATCAACTTGCTTTGAATGCTCACTAAACATATTCCTCATGAATTAACATTTACTTGTTCATCAGTATATTTTAATAGTTTGAATGATATTAGTGTTGAGTTGAGTATGTATTATATGTATGAACATTTTCATGTGTGTTACAGATAACCAGCATCTCAAAATGGGCCGGGAACCACCAGATAAGAATTACCTTCGGTCACAGAAACCGGATGAATCTGGGTACCAGTCAACGGACGATCACAGTCGGTTACAGGAGGATGGATATTATAATGAAAATGAATCTCAAATGCAAAATGGTGATATGCAAGGAATTTCAAACAATAGACGTTGGCTAATGTACAAAATGGCTCACAAAGATGATGAGTCAGGACAAAATGCTATAAACGATCAAAGTATGTCTCCAAGAGATAAGCTTATAAATGATAATCAGACATCACCGACAAGTGCTAAATTAGATGATAGTCATAATAAAGTGAAATCTGAATTAGAACGTTTCGCAAACAAGAAACCGGAGGATACGGGACCAAAGCGACCTTCTGGGCCGGCTGGAGATAAATCTGGGCTAATTAGTCAGGCCATGGAAAATTTGAACAAAAAACAAGAACCTACAAAACCATCAGAACCTGTTATACATAATAAACCTGATGTAAAACAAGCAGAAAGTGACTTACAATGGGAAAGATTAGCCAAACGTTTTCATCGTTCTCTCAAAATTAATGATATGGATTTTACAGATTTAAAAGATGATGACGATACTGATGTGTTCGCTCCTCCTAAAGTTGACTTAGGTTCAGGTGTACCGCCTCACAAACCACCAGGTATGGTCAGTATACCGCCGACACAACCAGGAATTCCTGGAGCTCCTCCCCTGCCCCAGGACTGGCTCCCCCTGCCCCACCCCCACCAGGTGGTATGGCTATACCACCACCTCCCCCGATGGGATTAGTAGCATTCCAGCCAGCAATGACAGTGGATTTACCTCCACCACCAGGTGCCGACTTGCACAAAAATAAAAAGACTGTGAAACTTCACTGGAAAACTGTTCAACCTGAACATCCTCATCCGGCAACAAAAGGGGAGACAATTTGGAAGAATATTGTTAAAGTAAAAGTAGATCCTGACAAATTGGAGCATTTGTTTGAGACAAGACAAGCAGAATTAAAACAAAAGGTCAGTATTGTATATTTTGTTTAGAATTGGATATCAAATATAATTATGAACTTTCGTTGATTATTAATTTTGTCTTTCAGCTGAAGCTGAGTGCTATTTTTTTTATGTTTTATCAAAGCAGATTACTGTAGAAAATTTATAAATGCTTGTTTAAAATTACTTTGCTAATAGTTTTTTAACATACGTTTATTTTAAGTATTTTAATTTTTAATGTAGATTTATAAGTGAATGAAAATAAAATGTGAATGAAAGCTTTCATAGCTTTAACAATTAATTGTAGGCATTTGTCTTTGCTAAACTGATCTTTTTTGTTTCACAATTTCTTACAAAAGAAATTTAGAGCTTAATTGTGATATTTTGATAAAGTGTTGTTACTGTGATAATAATTTTACATGTGATAATCAAGGAGCAGATGTTATGGGTTTAGCTTATTTAATATATACCAGAAGTACAATGTTCAATTTACACATGTTATGACTGTTTAATACTGTTTCACTGCCTTCAAAAGCTTGCGAAGATTCTCTATATTTTGTATGTAAGTTAAAAGCATCATATCAATTGCTATTTTTTGGCAGAAATATCTGCTGGATATAGCTCTTTTCCTTTATAAGACTAATTTTAAAATTCAAAATTATTTTAAGAGCTTTGTTCCTTTTTTGCAAACTTAAATTTCCTGATATGAAAGACATTGACTTTTGCCAACAACAACAATAAAAAATCTTGTCAATTTGATGCTTTTCCCTAATAAAGAAACAAATATTAAATTTGATGACAAAAAATAAAAAATGGGGATGTGGGAAGAACTAACTCAAGCTATTGATTGCGTGAATAACTTTGAAATCTCATTTGTCAAAAGAATTAATTTGATATGTTTTAGATATGTTTTAGATATTGTAACAGAATGAGAAAATGATGTGATGAATGTATTAATATTTTTTCACATACACTCCAACAAACACAAGTTTGTCTTACTGTTCACAAATACCCAATTACCTCCCTTGAATAAAGGAGATATTTTGTCAAGCCTGTCCTTGGTGACCTTGACATAGTTACAATGACATCTGTCTGTATGTGTACATGTTTATCCATCAGTAACCATCGAACAAATGAATATGATAAAGTTACTAGAAAAATTTAGATATTGTATTGTTACTCTTCTGCCGCTCTTATATGACTTCATTTAGTAAAAGTGTCATGACTTGAGGGTGACAAATATGGAAGTCATGTAATTGCAAATTTATAATGGCTTTCTGAAATAATTATGTCACACGCAAGACCGATGTCAGTAGCTTATTCAAGGTTCAGGTCCTGTTAAATTGGTCAAATATTTAACACAGAGCTTGACAAGCAAATAGTCTGCAGGTATTATGTTATCCAAAGTTTTGGATTTTTCCAAAACCCCTGCTTAATAATGATAAAATTAGTTACAGAAAGCTTACTTTTACAACGTGGAGTTACTTTTATCCTGTATTTTGTACATTACTTATGTATTAACCAGTTGAAATATTTGAAATGTGTAGTAATTTGATTATATTGTGATTCTTTTTCATGCTTGTTTACTACGCTGGATTTTAATTGCATGTTGTATGCTCGTTCATAATTCAGGAAACGGTAAGAACCAAAAAACAAACACCCCCAAACAATCAAAGCACTGAATGTACTGATGGGGAGGCTATGAGAGAATGTTTCAGACTTATAGTTTCTTTTCTTTTTGCTTAAAATATGCTACCAAAATAAAAAGATATGCACATTGCGCTATTTATCCTTACTGTTGTGTTCAACCATTCATATATATGGTTAATGAGGTTGACTATTCATTTTGTTAATATTCCAGAACATTTAATTAAGGTCTACATTCGGACTGTTAATCATGCAAATTTTGAAAAACCTAAACTGTCAATAATAAATGACATACCAGCAAGTATGACGACTGTTCATTATCAGATAACAATAACATTTTACAACTGACGGTTCCTTATCAAAATATTCTAGGACTGTTCATCATAAATATTTTATGTCATTTTAATATTATTGAATGATAATAACAACTGCAGTGATGCAACATTTTTATTGAACATAAAAATTATACACGTTTAGATGTACCATAATTGAGATCAATAAGATACTGTCTTGTGATGAGTATTAACATTCATGCTCTACGGACAGAAGGTTGTCTTCTTCAGAAGCAAATCTCGAATAAAATCACGTTTCAGAAAATTAATCCCATTTCATTACTGACGGCATCGGATAATATTAAAGCTAAATATTTCTTGAAAAAATACATCTCTGCAAAGCTTATTCAAAAACTGAATCAACCTAAGTGAAAATTGATCAGGAAGTTATATCTTCTTTTTTTTACCGCCAACACTCAACACTCAACCAACTTATGGTAGTTAATCGATAGATTCTACGTGTATTTTTTAAACCTCACTAGCTTGAAATATATACTGCGGAAAAATCTGTTGTTAACAGGGTGTGCGGTTATTACGTAGGGTTTTCCCTGTCGACCATTTCCCGCAAATAGATGAGAACATCGAAGCCGTCAGTGCTATGAATGGTGTTATAAATGGCGTGTTTTGGAAGTTTTTTGTTGAAACTTCTCCAAATACCTCCAGAGGCGTGCACGTCGCGGAGAAGGCACACGGAAGGTCATAGTCAAGTCATCATAAGTACCAGAGGTGATTGGTTGACCTGTCGTGACTTACTCTGGAGGTTTGGCGCTAATAGATGCCGTTTTTGTTGTCGTCAGTCAGAAAGTTGATGCCTTGACGGTATTGTCGTCTCCTTTACCACCAAAGAACGAAGAATGGGCTTCCAGGAAGAATCTGCTTGAAAAAGACGTCCCAGATGCTATAATCTCGGACATATGGTTATTCCGGCGCCGAGTATAAATAAACTTAAAACACACACACTTTTGTTGAAAACAAAACAACATCACATTTTCTGTAGTAATTTTTCAAGTGTTGTAAAATGAATAAGAAATTCCTCTTATGCCGCCCATTATTTTTAGAACACAACCATAAAAGTTTCTTTTTTTTTATTTTTCAAATAAACATTTATCACTTCAGCGCGAGCAAATATCGGTTTCAAATTAAAGTTTCGTAAGATATGTTTAATGACTTCCCGATGCTCGACTGTAAGTAATTTGTATATGTATGCGGTTTTTTTTTTGTTTTTGTTTTTTTGTTTTTGTTTTTTGATTAAAGCTTCTTATTCTTTAATATTTTTAATGTATCTCATAATCTGTATTGAAAATTTGAATTTTATTACAAATGGACTATCAAATTATGATGTATGCCCTAGAATTGAATAAACTTTCTAATTACACAATACGGGGTCATACTGATCTTGCGTCTTTCTCTGAAATACTTATTTCCTTGTTAAAACATATTTGACCACATATTTCTGTCAATTAACTGTTCACTTTACTTCCGATTTTGTTGTACGGAAACACATGTTTCTATTTGTGTTTTCTAATCAATTCGAATCTATAATCAGTTTAATGGGATCACCACCGGGTAAACGACTACTAGGTACTTTGGTCATGTTTTTTTACCACAAATATTTGAATGTTTCTATTGGGATTAAAATGAGCATAGTTAACTAAACAACTGTTTGTATAAATTCCTGACCTGTCTAATTCTAATTATGAGATTAGTGAATATATAAGACTTTCACTACAAAATATTCCTAAACAAAAGAGCACATGTTTAAATTTATTCCTATACAAATAAAAGATCAGAGTAGGGATCTGTCAATTACCAAAGATACTTTTATGTTAAAAGTTTGATTAATGAATTATGTAAGATGAAAATATAAGTATTGCTTTTTTTTATTTTTGCTAATGTAAAATGTAATATTGTGCTGGGATTTTGTCGGAGGTCCTTAGGGGTTTTGTAGTTAAATAGTTTTTTTTTCGGCGATAATGGTTAAAGAATAAAATGTTTTTTAAACTATATGTTCATCACCATCAGTGAATTTTTTAGTTAAATGTATGCAAAATATTTACTAAACAGCTATATGATTTAGCGGTTTATGAGCGTTTTCCGCGTACAGCCTCCTGGGGTGTACAAATAAGTTAGTTTTCCTTAGTTATCACGCAAGCATGATCCATGTCTCTGATGTAAGCGACAGTTTACAATTATTTGTCTTTAAAAAATATTAAGGACTATTAATAGTTTATAACAACAAAAGCACATGCATGATATTGAGAATACGTAGTTGCAACGTTCTAGTTAATGACCCGTCATAAACAGTTGGTCGCTGCGTAGTAATTGGAAAATTGTTATCAAAAATAATAAAGAATATTTGCCACTGAATTAAAGCATTTACTTATAAATTTTCATTTATGCTTTTTTGTTAAAAAAATATGGATAAAGTTATTATTTTGAAGGGTTTTCATACCAGAACTATTTAATACAGACGTACGTAATATGCCTAAACCTGATTACCGCGGCAGTATGACGTCACGGAGTAGTGATTTAAACAAAAATCAAGAATTTTTCAGAGAATTATTATCTTTACAAATTGCAGATATGAAATTAAAGAATGAAAATATTTTCATATTGTAAATGTCTGTGATGAGTGATGAGTCAGCTTAGAAAAAATCAAAGTACTATTTTTTGACCTGATTACCGTGGCAGTATGACGTCACGGAGTAGTGATTTAAACAAAAATCAAGAATTTTTCAGAGAATTATTATCTTTACAAATTGCAGATATGAAATTAAAGAATGAAAATATTTTCATATTGTAAATGTCTGTGATGAGTGATGAGTCAGCTTAGAAAAAATCAAGGTACTATTTTTTGACCTGATTACCGCGGCAGTAAGATTTGACAGACAGTTATTAACATTGGGTCGGCATAGCCTCCCCAAAAACAACAACATTTACTATCTTACCCTTGTCCCCCTATATTACAATATACAGTTTAACCCTATTATTACCTCAGATTTATTATATCCTGTACCCACTATTATATGGAATGAAATTCACCCTCGTTGTTTTTATCATTCCATTATAGACATTTATATGTTTATGTAACAGTACTCAAAAAGCACTTCTCTTGCACTTTTCCATCACTTACACTGTATTTCAAGCACCTACTGGTATATAAGGGAAAAATTGTGACAAGTAACATTAAATTTTCTGTAAATCTTTTGGGAATTATTGTTTGGCAACAACATACAACTTGATGTTTCTGGTTCTGGTTGCTTCTTGGTGCAGTGCCTGTTGTCAGTTAACTCATAATGTGTAACAAAGACCAGATAACTGTCCGTATTATTGTTCTATGAGAATACAAATTTCCTGTCCTTTTAGAGTAGAATACTAAAAAATAAGTTGACAATAGTGTTAAGCATGTAATCTTTTAAATAAGCCAGTGGGATTAAGTACTTGCCCTAGTACTTGTATAAAATCAGGCCAGTTTCCACATCAGAAAGTCGACTAGACCAAATATACTATTGCCTGCATAATTTAAGCACAAGTTGAAATCTAGTTAGTTCTGGATACAAAAGAAGACAAGGTCTGTTACTCACTTGCAGAAGGGTTAAGGTTAATAATGAACAAAAATGAAAGTGCAAGAAGAGTGTGTCACAATATCAATGCTATGAATGGATCATTATATTATCATACTGTCCTGTGAGTTGAGACAAGCATTTTTGCCCCTCTCTTCCCCCAGAATAAAGTTAGGTCTTGAATATATGTGCATGAATTGTCTATTCTCTAACAAGTATTGTCTTGATATGATTAGTCTTTCAGGCAATTTACAAATGAACATGCTTTAGTGTAGTTGTTAACCCTGAAAATAAGTTAAAACATTGGTTATATATTCAGAAAACAAAAAATTAGGTTACAATATGACAATATGTCGAATTTTCCACTAGTTCTATTCCAATCTTTAGATTACCATATGAAAAAAATTAAGATCCAGAAAAAATCATGTCAGTCTGTCGGATAATTGGCTATTTGAGTTCCTGGTAACCAATAGCGGGACAAACTAATGATATCATGCTTGGCCTGTTTGTTTATCTGTACAAGTCAGAATTAGACTTGTTCATCATTTTAATTTTAAAACAATATGTAAATTCATTTAAATTGAATTAGAAATGAATAATTTTTTAAGTTGAGATTTGTCATCAGGGTCAAGATCAAAGGGAACTTTACACTGAAGCTATGTTTATTTGTTCCAATAGTGTTGCAAGTCTTATACTAATAGAATGCTGGCATGAAGTTTTAACATATATAATTTCTGTATATGATAATATTGCTAATATGTCAAGCAGACGACAATTCTGTTTCTCATCTTTTTTGTTGAATTACATGTATCATTATTTTGTGGCAAAATTTTAAAATTTGAAGAAACAAAAAACGAACAAAAACAGAATCGTCCTTTGGAAAGTTTTATATTTTTTAAAAACCTCTTCACAAGAATGGGAGAAAAGTGTTTTGTTTTTTTTCAAATGATTTGTACAATGATTTATATTTTGAGGGATTTTACCTGAGTTTATCCAAAAACTGTTAACATCTTGTTGAGAGGTTTATATGTCTTACATATTGTAATACATGTATCTGAAGTACAGTCAAACTATCACCATCTCATATAGTGGTGTTTGTTGTTAGGTATTCACAGTTTCAAACATTCAAATCGTTTAAAATGAAAATTAAAAAAAAATTATTTAAAGAGCACACTCTTTTCAAAGAAAGTCTTAAAAGCATAATTATGTTTGACCGTACTTTGTATAAATAATACAAAAATGGGCTGAAAGTTTTGCTTTTTTTTTCAAATAATGAAATTTGACTATATATATAAAGTAAGAACAGATGCATCTCATGAAGTCTCTGAATTTATTAGGGATTTGCTGTTTTTCAAGATTTTGATATTTAGTTGTAAACAATATTTCTTTACTTGGAATATTTGCTAATGTAAAATTGATAATAAAGTGTTTGTAAATTAAGCAAAACTAGCAGCCTACTACAGTGTATGTAATGGATCATTTCTTATCTTGCATGTTGTTCTCGTGTACTTGTTTGGTATGATACAAATATATGTATAAAATTTCATTATCTCTCGCCATTATTTGAAATTATGAACTTTAACAAAGCTGGGGCTTAAGAACCAGTCTCAGATGAAAACATCTGATTTGGAAGTTTGTGACACAGTTTTGAAATTTACCAATGACAAAGGACTGTTTTGTAACTGGAAATAAATATACAAAAGAAAAAAAGATGCAGATCTTTATAAATTATAATAAGGGTATCCAAACAAGTACATGTTACAAACTTTTTTCAGCACTAACAGCTTTATTTAAGACTGATAGGTTTGCTGCAGGTGATGGGAAAATTTTATTTTTCATACTCATTCTTAAATTGTATTGTTCTTTGGCTTGTGATATAACTTTAATATATAAACTTGAATTCTTGTATATAAATTGCTTGATATTTGTTACATTTCGGATTTGCAATAAATTTCTTTCAGGTTTGCCAATTAATGTAGATTTAATTTTTGCTTCTCATAGTATATTTAATCTATTACTTGAAAGTAACTTTTTAGTGAAATGAAGAATATTACTGCAAATAAATACAGTTTTTATTTATTTATTTATATTTTTTTTGTTTTGACAGAATAGGAATTAACACTAACCAAATAGGAAGTGTGATTAAATAAGCTTTTTTACGAGAATGATTAGATGTTTCTAATTTCGTTATTAATTAATAAAACTGTTGTTACAAAAAATTTAAGACTTTTTTAATGTTTAAAAATTTTCATTCATGAAACATCTAATCGTTTCCTATAGAACATTGTTGACCCATAAGCTTATGATACCAGAATGTTCCTATCAAAATAAAATGTTCTGTTTTTATAGCGACAAGAAGCCGCTGGTAAAAAAGAGATCACTGTGTTAGATCCGAAGCGTTCAAATGCCATCAACATTGGTCTTACTGTCCTACCACCTCCCAGAACAATAAAAGCTGCGATATTAAAGATGGACAACTCTATCATGAACAAAGAAGGCATTGAGGTAATTGCATTCAACAAATTCTCTCCCTTGTCTTAATTTGTCACAACTCTTGATGTACATTAGTTCAGATGCTATTTTAATAATATCTCAGCATGTTAGACACACCTAATGAAGATTTCACGTTTTGTGTATATTTTTGGTTATAAAATTATTGTATAAATGGTATGCGGGATAAACATGTCCGTGATAAAAGTGCTACCAAGTTTACTAGCAGCGGATGGAGGGATAACACCAGTAAAACTACAAGCATTAGAAGAGATTCAAGTCTGGTGGTCAAGGTGTCTGCCTTTTAACGTTAGCCCTACTAGGGTCATAATAATGTAAAATGATTCTTGTCTCATGTCGCATTGCATATAACAGGTTGGTGCCCTTATTATCAAAAAAGTATATTGTTGTTGTTGTATCACATATGACACCAGTATTGGTTAGTTTAGGATGGTTAGTTCAAGGTAGTTAGTTCAAGGAGGCAGACTTGAAAGTTGTTTAAATAAGCTTCAAGCTTTCATGATAGTTGAGCAAAAATAAGTAATACTTCAACACAACAACTTATACCTACATGATCTACATTTCAGAAAATTTTGAATACAATGATACCATCAGATGAAGAGAAAACAAAGATCTTAGAAGCCCAGCTTGCCAACGCTGATATCCCGCTAGGTACCGCAGAACAGTTCCTGCTTACATTGTCTTCCATCAGCGAGTTACAGTCTCGTCTTAATGTGTGGCTCTTTAAACTGGATTATGACACCATAGAATCTGTACGTTCTTGTTATACACTTGTATACCTTAAATTTTCATTGTATCTTTAGATAACTTTTCCTTTCTTATTTTTTCATATGACAAGAGTATAGCTCTTTCATAGAAGGGGACTGGGAAAAAAATTGATTCACATCAGCTGATATTTGTTGTTATGTGTGAATAAACTAATACGCTCAACAAGTCAAGATTGTGTGAGAAGTTTTCAAGTAAATTTTAACAGTTAATCTCAGTATTCAAATGAATTTATATCAGCTTTTGTTGAGAACAAATGAAACAAATAATTATATTTTATTTTACATAATTTGTGATTGTTTGCTAAGTTTATCAAGATTTTAGTACATAATATTTACTACATGTAGTTTGTAATGAGTTGTTTCATATGATACTTAACTCATAATAAAATTTGTCCAGATTAGGAATGCATAGAAATCAATTTGATTGGTTATTGAATATAAAAGACCTGGTATAAAACAAGATAATCATTCCTAAGTACAGGTTGCTCGCCCATATAGTAATTATTCTGGTGGTTAGGGTATACAAACCTAAACACACCCACTAAAGTACTGGTATGTTACTAATTTTCATATATTCTGTGTTATAATGATAGGAAGTAGCAGAGCCCCTGATGGACTTGAAGAAAGGTATAGATGAACTACAAGATAATAAAACATTTAAATACATCCTGTCAGCCATTCTTACCATTGGTAACTTCCTCAATGGAGCTCAGGTCTGTACTAAAATTGTATCTGTCTGTGTATATTGTTGAAATGTATATTTTTGATCGTTAGTTTCCTTGATGTGAAATATTCATTTAACACAAACATGTATGGACAATTTTACTTTACCAATGTCAATAAGATATTCTGCATTTTTCCCAGCAAGTTAATATCTCTAGTAAACACTTTCACTTAAAACCATGTCACTTGAAAACCATGAAAAATTTAGCTCATTCATGAAACAGGTTTAACTTTGAATGAAATGTCACTGGTTCAAAATTATTACTTGTTAAATGCTAAACGTAAGTAAATTATCATTCTTTTTCAACAGTAATCAATTCTTTAAAAATAATGAAAAAAAAATTTATCGCAAGATTGGGGATACAAATTTTAATATTGCAGAATAAAAGTTGCAAGAAACTCTTAAGCTTATTTGTATTTTCTTTCATACAAAATTTCAAAGTGAATTGTCTGCATAATATATTGATCTATTAAATATTTATCAATTAAGTAAAGATCTATTAAATATTTATCAATTAAGTAAAGAATTTTTGTGATTTTTTTTTTCAGGTTCGTGGATTCAGTATAGAGTACCTGTCAAAAGTACCAGAGGTTAAAGACACTGTACATAAACATTCTATCTTACATCATTTGTGTACTATAATCATAGAGCAGTTTCCTGACAGTACAGACCTGTATTCAGATATAGGGCCAATTACACGATGCTCAAGGGTAAGATACAGGAATTTCAATCCAAATTCATGTACATATTTTTGAAAAGATGACTTTCATTGTAACTTTTTTGGACTCACCAATTTAAGAAGTTTTCTGTTCCATATTTATATTTCATACTCGACTGCCTACCGGTAGGTACTTTGGTATTTGTAAGCTTGTTTGCTTCTGTCATTAATTCTATGTTTTGGTCTTTACAATTTTGTTGCATTTAAAAGGAAGATTTCATATTGTGTTGTGTATATGATAAAAGTGAATATTCAAATATTTTAGATGTGTTCAAATTGATTGAATATGAACTGTTAATTTTAGAAAATTCAATATGAACTGTTAATTATAGAAAATTCAATATGAACTGTTAATTGTAGAAAACTTACAGAATTTGACTATGAACTGATATTATAGCTATTGCAAAGCTGTTTAACCGTTACCCCACTTGATTTTATATTAATGTACATGCTCTGCTTTGTTGATGGAATAGTCTTTCAGTAATTATAAGGATTTCAATGTTAGAATTATTAAAATTGAGAACCCAGACAAACAGAGTCTAGGACCCCTAATTGAAGTGTAGGTGGTAGCTTTGATCTGTTTATAAAGATTTAAGCACTTGTAAAATTAAGTTCACTTAAAATTCACTTCCATTTTATTTGGAAAAAAGAAAGAAAAACGTCATAATTTTCTGTATAATTTATGGTATTTACTGACAAGTGGAATTATTATCAATGGTTTGTTTTGAATATATTACAGGTTGACTGGGATGTTTTGTCACAGAAGCTGGACAAATTGGAATCTGATTGTAAGGCGTCATGGGACAATTTACGTGCAATAATCAAACATGATGGAAGCTCAAATTCACAACTCAAATCCAAGTAAGTGGTAACAATAATGTTCAATTTGTGTACAATATAGAGGTCTGATTTCCATATAAAACAAAGTCACTTGTACCTTTATAAAAGATAAAGGCTTAACAATGTTACAATGTATATATGATTTAACTACATAAAGAAAAATGTTTAATATATGTAGTATATATATGTAATTTTAAGTTTTAAGTTCAAAAATATATTAAGTTTTGATAATTCTTTACAGAATGTCTGAGTTTTTGGGAGATGCTGCGGAAAGAATTATGATTCTTCAAATAGTTCATAAACGTGTCTGTAACAGGTAAGTGAAATAGTCCAGTAAATAGTTCTGCACCGTTTTCTGTAATTAAATAACAATGCAACAATGTTGAAGTTGAATTCTATTTAATATACTGACCAGTTGACCTGTAATCACAAGTTGTTATTAAAAATAAAAGGCTTTCCCAATGAATTAATTAAATTGTTAGGCTTAACTAAAAATATTCTGGAAATGTTATATGGCCTAGTATGAAAATATGTAAGATTATATGGACCCAGTCTGTTACAAGAGGGTTATACAGAAAATAACTATTTATATACATGGACATACAACCTGACAAAAAACATTTCACTTTTTTATTACAGATCAACTTGACTCTTTTTGTATTGGAAAAAAAAGAAAATTTAATTCATAAATTTATATGTGTATGTTCTTTCACAACCTTTCAATATTACATTCAATAATTATAGCTAACAAAAATATATGAATTAACAAAAAATATATGAGCCACGTCACGACAAAACCAACATCATGGGTTTGCGACCAGCATGGATCCAGACCAGCCTGCGCATCCGCGCAGTCTGATCAGAATCCATGCTGTTCGCTTACCAACTCTATTACAAGTAGAGAAACTGATAGCGAACAGCATGGATCCTGATCAGACTGTGCGGATGCGCAGGCTGGTCTGGATCCATGCTGGTCGCAAACACACTATGTTGGTTTTGTCATGACGCGGCTCATATATATGCTTGCAATGATAAATTACATGGACGAAAATTGTTTGTTCATCAATATTTTACATAAAATATATTATATTTTAGATATCACAAGTTGTTACTGTACATGGGTTTACCATTGTATCAAGCGAAGGAGCTCAAAATTAACCAATTCTGCAAGATAATCAGTGAATTTGCTCTGGAATATCGTACAACACGTGAAAAAGTTGTACAACAAATGGAGAAGAAAGCCAACCAACGAGAGCGTAAAAAGACAAGAGGAAAAATGATTGTAGATGTAAGATTTTATTTCAGTCTTGTGTGTTAATTTGTAGATCTTCTTCCAAGCTTTTCAAGTTGCATTTGAATATTTTTCCTGCTTTGCTTTACCTGTTAGGTTGTTAAAGTGGTGACAATATATTGTCAGGGCTCAAAAATCATGTTGTCTTTTTATGGTTATTGGTCTTACTTTAAAAATCTTTATATCTTTAAGATATTTTTTATGTAAAGTACCAGAATAGAATGGCTTAAGGTTGATCAGTTTTGAAAAACTTTACCAGGTTAAGCTTAAGGTGGTCTAGTTTTGAAAAACTTTACCAGGTTAAGCTAAAGGTTGACCAGCTTTGAAAAACTTTACCAGGTTAAGCTAAAGGTGGACCAGTTTTGAAAAACTTTACCAGGTTAGGCTTAAGGAGGACCAGTTTTGAAAAACTTTACGAAGTTAACAGGAAAAATGTTGGTTATGAGTTAAAGCCTAGGGCATAACAAGACAATATTAAAGAAGTTATTCAGGGTTATGAAATTACTTGTAAAAGGCTTTCTACACTGAAATTAAATAAATTACTCTTTCCCAGATACAAAGAACATATACACTGTTGATGTTTATTTAGTGACATGATTATTGAGCTCTGTTCAAGCTTAAATTGATAATTTTGTTTAAAGACCACATTCTTTCTGCTGCTTTCCCAGAATGCATTTCACTTTGATTCTTACCAGTCTGGCAAGTTGTGGTGATTGTTCAGTTTTTGTTGTTATTTTTTTTATCCTCCAAAAAACATGTGTTGGTTTGTTACAATATTTCAGTATTAAATATTTTAATTCAACAAGGCATCTTTTAATAATATAAATTTTATGCAAAACACTCCTTATCTTTCATTTTGAATACACTTCTCTAAGAATTTTTCCCCATTTTACGCATGATTTTCTCGAGCATATTAAAATTTTATACTTCTTTGATACCAGTCCCTTTGTTACAAATCATACAAAAAAAACTTAAGTTTTCCTTACAATTGTTTCTAAATTTCTAATTCCTTACATACTGTATAAGTGGATATTTCCGCGTGTCGAAATGTTAGCGAATTTAAAATTCCTCACATTTGGCGTGAGAAAATATTAGTGAAATGTGCAAAATGTGCAATGTTAGAATTTAATGACAGGTTGGTTGATATTTATGCTAGAGGAAATTTAAGCAATTTTTTTTTTCAATTCCTGAAATTCACAAATATTTCCACGTCGCTAACTTAACCACTTATACAGTACTGTTGTATTAATTTGTTACATGTTTGTGCGGCGGCTAGTTTTGTGTTGTATATGATTTGTATGGTTTGTTTATACAGCTTACATTGCCTGATGGCATTGACAATAAGATCAAGAAGGCAAGTTTATGATGATGTTATCAATCAAGATGAATGAATCATTCATTCCTAGAAATATCATCTTTTATTGCCAATAGTTGTGTTTGAAAAAATGAAATCTTGATTGTTTTTCCAGAATGAAATTTTTGTTTTTGTTCGTTTTTGTTGTTACCTTTCTGTTATGACCATTTTATTCATATGACAGAACTCATAATTTATTTAAAAATAAATATTTATTTTTTTGTTTATCAGGTTAATGCTTTTCTTATGATAATAACCCATTTAATATGATTCCAGAAATAATAGGACTATAATACATCCACAGTTATAGAACTTCCAGAAGGATATTTGTCCTTTAATTAAGTTTCCAAAATTGTCTTTGTTTTGAAATTATAACTTTTTTTTAATGTAAGTTTGTTGTTATATTCTTTTTAGACAACAAAACCCTTAATCAATTGGGAAGAAATAACGCTAACCAACATGACTCAGAATTTACTCTGTTACTGATATAAATGCTCTCCCAACCTCTTTCTTGAGTTCTGTCACGTGATTATGATGGTAATTTAGTAGGTAGTGACCGTTGATTTTCTAACGCAGGAATTATGATTTGACATTATGCTCATTTATAGCTTTCATCAGTCGAGGTGATGCACCGTAACTTAAATTCTGATTTGGTGAGAAAAAATAATCAAAAAATTATATTCACTTATAATAATATTATGAAAATGAAGCTGTAAAATCATTATATTTTGTTGGGCATTAAATTTTTTAGGGAATTTTATGTCCAATGATGCCAAAAGATTGATTTCTGGTAAATTTAGATGGCAAATATTTTTTATTTAAAATGATTAGTTATCAAATTTTTGTATCTGAATGGGGAAAAACTGTTTTGTTAAAAATTGTTGAATTATTGCCCATGAAATATTTTGATTTTACAGTATATTGTCATGTTTTAGAACATACGTAGCTAGATGTTGTTTACAGAATACAATTATGATAACACAGTGATTTTGCTCGATGGTGTATTTTTCATGTACATTTTGCATGCTCTCTTATTAAGGGTTTCTTTGGATATCTGAATGACTTTATATCATAAATAAATATCATAAATAAATATGAACAAAAGTGTTTATTATTGTTTCATATCAATTGATCTAGGAACTTGATACATAATTGTTTTCATTCACTTCAAAAATTCATTTTTTTTTGGAACCACAAAAGAAATTATCTTTAATAAAAACACTTCTAACATTGTTTTTTTGATGGAAATGCATGAATGGTATTAAAGGGTAATCTTTCATTTTTTGGTCAAACTATGAGTAAATTTTATTTTGTATTACTTGTTCACTGTCTATGATTTATTTTCACTTACACATATTGTCAATATATTCAATACAGAAATATGCCGAAAAGTTTAAACACTTGTCATTCATATAAAATATATCCATGTGCATTTTTCATTTAACATTTAACTTAAATTATGTCAAATATATGAATTTGCCTATGATTTTCAAAGCATATAATAACTTTACAATATAAATCTGATATTAAATACTGAAGAAATATATTTTGATACATTCACTTACCAAAAATAATTTGACAAAGTACTTATGAATTTTAGATAAAAAGAAAAATAGGATGCCCTTGCTGAAAAAACGTTTACGACAGTTGCATTCTTGTTGTATAATACTATAATCTGTGTTTGTAGATGGGTAAATTCAAGGGCTCAAAGGGGAAGAATGCCAAGCCAGACGATCAGAGCGAGGAGGCGTTACAGCGGGTTCTTGCTAACGGCTACACTAGTGCAGATGACCGAGGGTTACCTGGACGACAAGGACGTAGAAAGATGGGACCAGCAGGTTAGTATTAGTCATGGTTGAAATCAGTCTTAAGGAATAGGTTATAATGTTATCATTGCCTAAACAGAATGACTACATTAATGTTACTACAGAATTTTAATTTATGATATATAAAAATGATACAAATTTTTAAATTGTCCTAGTCTGACTAGAGATGTTAGGATTGCTAGTTGCATGGGTTTAAACTGCATCATAGGCAAACTTGTTTCTCTGAGCAAGAAACTTTTCAATCTGCTGTAAAGCACTGGTTGGTTCCTTGAATGAATTTGAGAGTGTGCCTATAAGCTTATAGCTTCTGACATAATGGAACTTAAATAAATTCTGTTTAAACTTATCATTCTATATGGTTGTAAAAATCACAGGACAACTCTAGATTTCCTATTGCCAGGCTGTCTTTTACAGTACATTCAATAGTTAAATACTTTTATATCAAGCTTTCACTGAATGTAGGTTTCCAGGAGTACTTTCAAAGATAATCATTGCTTATTCAAAATGAAATGCATTGACACAAACTGGTCTATTTTAATGTTTATTTTGTGTTTGTAAACAAATTATTGACATTTTTGATGTCACTTATTCATTATGTAAAATTGTTTTAAAACTTACAGAAACTTAACTCTGAATCAAATGTGTTCTCTGTGCTCTTCAATTTGAATATTTTGATCAAGAAATCTTTCCTTTATATGCTTGACAGTTTAAAATATTTTAAATAATAAGCAATATGAGTTCATGACACAAATAGAGCAGGGCTAAAGAGTGCAAAAAGGTAATGAGAACTATGGTGTCGTGTTTTATCTTTCAGACAACAAGAGAAACAGTATATCTCGGGGTGGGGTAACAACTGACTCGGAGATGTACGATACCGGGGACGATGAAATCCTAGAAGCTTGTGTACGTACTGCCACCACTCCAAGTACTCGTGCACCCAGGGAACGCAGAAGGTCAAGAGGTCAAAAAGACAGGAAATCATGTAAGTAAAGTTTGATATAACTTTTATATAGAAATATCTTGTACACAAAATTTGCATAAGTTCATTATAGAATGATGTAACTTATATACTCAGAATGTTCTGTTCTTGAAAGTTTGTATTAATATATTCTTGTAGATAAATAGCTTAATACAGTAGTTCCTGTCATAGATATAAGTTAAAGAAAGGAAACTATATTTTCCTGAAAATTAGTAATCTTTTTGACAAGTAAATTTAAAAGATTAGTTCTTAAATTATCTTCTTGTAATTTGTTTGTGTTTCTTTATCAAAAATATATATTTTAATGTGTTCATAGTAAATTAGATATTGTAAAACAAATATTTATTTCTTTTACTCATGCACTATTATACAAAGGGTATAGCACAAGCTTTTTCCAGGCACCTGCTTAGGATAATCTATACACAATGCTTCCACCCTGGTCTCGCACAATATGCTACACTCTTTACAAAATTCTACTTCAAATGCATTAGTTTCAGGATAAAAAAAAGAAAGAGGGGACCTTTTCCACACTTAATATCTGTAACTGACTTGTCCATGCTTCAGGCTGACCCAATCTTTATTTCTAGGGAAAATTTCACAATAACTGTTGACTAAAAAGCGAATTTCACATTAACTACTGACTAAAAAGCAAACAGTGCAGACCATGATCAGATGGAACAGATGTGCCGGCTGATCTTGGTCTGCACTGGTAACATAGGTAGATTCTGTTGCCACCTGCAGCTTAAAGTTTAAGAGAGAATTTGTTTTATTAATAAAAAAATAAGTGATGATTATACCATATGACGAGAAATTACTGAGAGAGAAAAATAAGTTCATGGGACTTCATAAAATACCATATCATGCCTTATTAATAGATATATATGTAAGATAGGTCTTTGTTCATTCTGAACTACATGTATAATGGTTGAATTCTCTCAGTATGTATGCTATTATTCCACTTTTTAACCAAGGTAAAAGTCTTTAAAGGTGTATAAACAGTATGATTATCTGTTCATAAAATCATCTTTGGCCTTAAATTGACAGAACATTTTTTTACGTAATAAATCATTTATAAAAATATGAAACGTCTTTTATCTGTTCAAGTGAAATACATAACTTGCTCTTTAAAAAAAACTCAATTTAAATCGTTATTTTTTCACTGAAAACTACCCAGTTGTTGTCATTTCCCAAGTAGACTTATATTATGTCCAATTTCTTATTAAGAATTAATTCATCAAGATAAAATTGTTTAATTGATTAGTTAATTGAAATACTAGTAAAGGCTGTAGACTGTTATATAAAGATGATTGACACCTTTCCAGATAATATGAGAATTATGCCACTATACTGAACAATGTCTAGGTAAATTTTCTACCATCCCGTCATGATTGAACGCCATGCACACTGAAGTTTTTCACTCCCAATATTTCAGTTGTAATTGTCATGTTATGTTTTATTATAAACTGTTGGCTTTGTATAGATGGCTTGCATACTAAAATGTTTTAATTTTGGAAATAATAATAGGAGAAAAACAAAAATGAATGTATCTTTTGCAAAAAAAAAAAAGAAAAAGAAAATCGAGAAAAAGATACTGTATTAATTTTATTGTAAACATCTGAAAATAGAATTATACTCGTATAAAGAAGTTACAACAACAATGTGTGAAATATGTACACTTACAGCAAATTTATAAACTTTTTGAATTTTTTTTTAATCTGTTAAATTCAATGGATATGTTACTATTTGTAATTGTTCAGTTATAGTCAGTTATAGTCAAATTGACTGAATAAAAAAAAAAGAAAAGTAAGCAAGCCATGTTGCGATAGCCGCCATTTTCTAAATAGTGTGCCGATTTAAGTTTGTTATAAAGGCTAATTCCTAGACCTAAACAACAGTTGAAGTTCATCTATATATCCATGTTTGTTGTACCTTGTTTGTGTTTGTTGTTTTATGATGTTATGAAGTGAAGTGATTGTCTTTTTATTGTTTACATTATCAGCTTATTAGAAAACCGATGGATAAGTAATAATCTGCAAAAAGTGGGTGGGGTAATTGGGAGAAAAGTGCTCATAGATTCAATAGAATCAAAAGTTCTGTGATTTTAAATAATGTATATACATTGCTCTTAATTAAGAAGGTTTTAATTCAATGACTATTTGAAAATCACATCTTCTCCATCAGTGAAACATACATCATTATGCCATTCATGGTGTGACTTGAATCCTTTAAAATAAATATATAAATTTGACTAAGCTAGTGAGTTACCATATATATACAATGCTTTTGTTTTGTTAACTGAGAAAGGCAGTAACATGGAGAAGGCAAACAAAATGAATGGAGTATTGATATAAAGAAAAGCTTCAATAGGATTTAATTTTATTAAAAGTTAGTGTAATCGAGCATTTTGTGTAGAATTAAATAAGCATTATTTGTTTTCATTGAAGCATGTTTTGTCTTGTGTGGTGAAATATTTGTTTGTGTAAAATCTGTTTCCTTACATTTTAAAAGATACATATAATAATAATAGAGTGTAAAATCTATTCCATAGATATTTCAAACAAAATTTCAAACAAAATATGATAATATTAAAATCATTGATTAAAAAACCTGCCCCCATAAATATGTATACTGGTAGTAATGTTCACCTCGAATATTAAGACATTACATATTATATAGTTATATAGTAATTTCCCTTGGTTGAATTACTTTCAGTCTTGGATAGGGATAGTGATACTGAACATTGATTGGGTAATACTTGAGTGACTAGTGTTACTATGACAACTGTGTTTCCATGGCAACAAGATTTAAACATCTCATTTTCTTATGTTTTTACATAGCTACAATGTATTCTTATTGAAGAAAACTTAAAAGATTGACTTGAACAATGTATCTTTGAATAAAATAAATATATGATAATTGAAAAATGTCTTGTTGCCATGGTAACCAAAAATGATCTATTTTTATTCTGCCATCTGTCGTTGCTAAGGTTATGTTGCACAAAATTCACTAGTTCATGCTACATTATAGACTTTTAGTTTCACAGAGTTTTGTTTTTTGTTGTACATATTTATAGTAGGTTCACAATCATTTATAGCATTTTTCAGTTGTAGATGTATTGAAAACATATTCACTTATAAAGCAATGATGCTTTACAAAGCAAAAGTGCTTTGTGAAGCAATGGTTCTTTGTGAAACATTGGTGTTTTGTGCTAAACAATAGAGAGAAAGTTTCTTTCAAAAATCATATGTATCAAGTTTAGTTTATTGCTGTTGTTATTTTTTGTAAGAAGGAAAACTGAGATTTAAATTGTGTGACTGAAGTTATTGCTTTATAAGTGAATTGTTTTCTGGTTTGTAGACATTCTGATTTATAATGTATCCTTCTACTAGCTTATATGTTGTAAAAAGAATGACTTGTTTAGTATTTTATTTTGTTCATACAGACCTGGTTCTCCCAGACAGATGAATATATTCACATAATACAGACCTGTTATAACACAATGTAATATGAACACACTGAATGTATTAATTTGTCACACACATTAATTTTGTTACTATCATTTGCAGAGTTCAGAGTATGGGTGATACGAAATGTGTTAAATTTTAACTATAAAAATGATTTCTATGGTGATAGGACTAATGCTTATAGGTTGATATTTTCACACTGTGTGTTGCCAAGCTTTAGTTACCAACACAATTCTTTTGCACATAAATTTATTGTTCTATCCATTGATTTGTGAAGATTAGGTCCTGACTTGGAATCTCCAGTCTCTGTGCAGTAAGATTAAAATCTCACCATGGATATAGACTTAATGCTAGCAAGGAGTTACTTAGTTTATCTTTTATAGATGATTGTGGTTCTATCACTGTCCTTCCCTGTGCCTGAAATTGTATATACTGGGAAGTTACTGGAATTTTCCTTGCTTTGATACCTTTCCTGTTTATCATTTGGTACAAACACTTTCAGTCAATAATGGTTATGCCATTGACATTGTCAGTTTAGCAGCATTTTACTTTTTACCAGAATAAAACGAGTTATGGAAAAGAACTTATGACTGACTTTCCAATAACAATAACAATAATATTCCTGCAATCACTTTAATTAAGCCAAGGTTCTAGTTTGACCCCTATACTTTAATTAAGCCAAGGTTCTGGTTTTTCCCCTATACTTTAATTAAGCCAAGGTTCTGGTTTGACCCCTATACTTTAATAAAGCCAAGGTTCTGTTTTTCCCCTATACTTTAAATGAAACCAAGGTTCTGGTTTGGCCCCTATACTTTAATAAAGCCAAGGTTCTGTTTTTTCCCTATACTTTCATGAAGCCAAGGTTCTGGTTTGGCCCCTTTACTTTAATAAAGCCAAGGTTCTGTTTTTTCCCTATACTTTCATGAAGCCAAGGTTCTGGTTTGGCCCCTTTACTTTTGATGTCTTTAAATGAAGTGTCTCAATCATTTTATTAATAGGAGTTTCTTGAAAACATGTATCAGGTAAGATATATATATAATCAGCAAACACAATATAATTTTTAATCAGTCACATCCCTGATAGAATAAATGTAACTTCAAAGAATAAAATATTCTGCCCCATCACAACTATATTCAGTTCAGAGAAGTTCAACCACTTCTGAAAGATTAGAGAACTGTTATCTCTCACCATCCCATATTCTAGAGTCTATATCAAGGTTGGGTTGGATTCTCAATGGGAAAAGGTTTTCTTTCCTTACAAATGCTCAAAGATTATAGTGTAAAAAAGACTAACAGCAACAGAGCTTATTTTTGCTTTTAAAAATGTTTTTCTTCATTGTGGCTTTTCAGTGAGGCGTGAGTTCTTTTCGATAGACAGATACGTAACAACATAGATTGTTAATCTAGGTATAATATTGCTCAACACTGATGCAATAGTGCTAAAGTTTTTGGTGCTTTCTTTTTTTGGCTTGTGTTGTTTTTGTTATGCTGTTTTAGGGCCACTTTTTGAATTTATTCATGCATTTTACAGGGACTTCACCCGAGGCAGAAGTTTAAAGTGAAGTTCATGACTGCCTTTGGCATGACTTAAGTTAAGCTTTTTATTAAAAATTAAAAGTAGCAATACACAAAGTCATTTTTCAAAATTTGCTTGACAAACTGTTTTCTGAAACATCATATTTTTATGTTTTACTTAATTTATATTTGAATGAAAAACATCAAATACAGTTATACTTGTTCTTTTCAATTGTTTATATTTGCAAGATAGTTTGAAAGGTTATATACATTAATGCACAGATTTTGATGCAATGCAAATCAAATGTTATGAATGCTAATTTATACTTAAAAATAATTTAATGAATGAGATATTAACAATTTATCACCAGTCATATAAACTTAAATCTTATATCAGTACATTAATTCATAGTCACATTATGAATGAACTGTTTAATTTTGCGTTGATTGTTTGTTTCAGACAGTTTATAATTTTCTTTTTAAAATTTGGTTCATAATATGAGCCGCGCCATGACAAAACCAACATAATGCGTTTGCAACCAGCATGGATCCAGACCAGCCTGGGCATCCACGCAATCTGATCAGGATCTATGCTGTTCGCTGCTAGATTCTCTACTTGTAATAGAGGTTGGTAAGCGAACAGCATGGATCCTGATCAGATTGCGCGGATGCGCAGGCTGGTCTGGATCCATGCTGGTCGCAAATGCACTATGTTGGTTTTATCATGGTGCGGCTCATATTATTGTTATCCTTTGTTATTGATATTTTACCCATAACCTTTTGAAAATCCATCTCCCAGATTTATATTAATCAATTATTAACAGTTTTTTTCTGAACAATGTATCAAATGAAGTGATTCAGTAAGCAAATTTTTAACAAAAAGTCTTAACGTAGTCTGTATTAATGTTTCTTGTAAAAATAAATGTTAAAAGTATTATAATTCAAGTAGTAAAAATGAACTGTAAATTTTAATGTAAAATGCTTTTTTTATTTGCTTAATGTGATGGGATATAACATAATGTATAGTCACATGCCCTGTGGTTTATGGTGTTAAATTAATACTGCCAATTGCAACATTTACTTTTTAAATAAATATTTTAATATGATCTTTGATAAGTTATAAAGTCCAGCAAAATTCAAATTTAAATAGTAAACTTTGCAAGAAGCAGTGAATTGATTTTAATAATTCAACAAATGTGTGCCATGATGTTAAATGTTTTGTATTTTTGTACAATTTCAGTGAGACGAACATTAAAGAATGGTCTAACACAAGAAGAGATGAGTGCCATTTCAAGCCAGAAATTCTAAAACCATTGTTGACAATGTTCATGTCACCCTGATCTATTTTACAAGGTCATTTCATGTCTGTAATGCTCACAGCAACTGATGGGCTACAACCAAGCTACACTTGGACAGTGTGAGAATAGCTACATTGTGAGGACTACAAGACATTGACTGATTTAGTGGTTTGAATTGGATCAGAGACTTTGGTTACCCAAGTTTTTGTAGTTTTGTTCAACATGGCAATAAGTTATAAGCAACAGCTATATAATTCATAAAACCTTAACTGTTTTGTACCATACCATTGAATTGTCATGGCATTTTGGACTAAGCTTAGCAAATTTTGGTTTTGGATGAAATATTTATGTGCCATTTACTGTAGAATACTTGTATTTATAAATTTTACATTTCATCATTGATAGGCCTTATGTTATGACAACCTTGCTCATTAGAGTGTGAACTGCTTACATTATCTGTGTTATTTTCATTGTTATATGAATTAGTGTAATTTTGTAATACGCGTAATCCAAATGCTACGAATAGATATCTCACTGTGTAGCGTCAGTTTAGTTTCGTAGTAAAATAAATGGTTATTCATGTACGTGACCAACATATCATGTCCTTTATACAAGATTTAACCGTCCAGTTTTATAATGACCTATTTCTAGATCGGCCTAATAAAAATTTGCAATGAATTTGTAGAATTTAAATTTTGATCGACCTAATTCAGTGTTAATTATTGTTTTTGTGTTGTATTAGGAAAGTACAAAACAGGTAATAGATAGAAATCCTTACAAGTGCAATACTTTTGATTTCTGAATACTGACAATAGCATTTTTTTCTGTTTAATTAACCAATTAAGTCTGTTTCAATTAATTAACAAACCCTTACATAGGATATTTGCTTGAATACAATTATAATAGGATACCGGTATGGATAATTGCTTAAAGAGAATAAGATATGTTATAGCTTAAACATGGCTTAAATCTTTTTCTGAACGTTTGCTAATATTCAAAATTCAACTGTGACATTCATACCATTTCAAAAACCTTCATTTCATATCAAGAAATGGAGAAATACATATTTTGTAACAATATTTTCTAGAAAAAAAGTTGTTGGGTTAAAAAAAATAATTGTAAAAAAATATATATTTTTGTGATATTTGGTGTACATATTTAAGTTTGAGATAAAGTAGATTTTTAAGATATTTATATATCAGATTCTGTCTCGATGATGTATTTATATTCTGTGGGGATATATATCACAACATGACATAACTTCATATCTATATACATGTACACTGACTATATGACAGCATGGTGTGAATCAAACTATACTATCTTATTATCTATTTATATTTATTTATTGTGAGTATCATCTAGACAAAATGCTTGTATTTTTCACTAGTTTTCAGTTGAGAAACCACCTTGGTGACAGTTGTTTAGTGAAATCATTAATGGTTTAATGTATTATGATTACAAAAATTTATTTAAATTTTTTTTCTCTACTTTTTTTTTCAGTTTGAAATGTTGTTTGTTAATATGATAGAAATTTTTGTATTCTTAAAATGGTGGAAGTTATTTAAGAAAATTTGAAAGATATGAGTATGATAAGAATTTGTTTGATGTTGAAGGTTGTCTGATGTAGGATTTGATTCAGGGAAGGGGTTCCTGGTCTCTATGGTTACATTATGTTGACTTTATTATGTATACATGTATGTTTATGCTTGCCACGTAGATGAACTAGAATTCCAGTGCTTACAAATGTTTTATATTATTATTTATTGTTACCTTTTCTTTCATTTTTATGTTGTTATTTTTTTTCCGTTTGTTTAATTGATACCTTTTTAAGGTATGCAATAAACTCATTTTTATATTTCATTTGTTGTAATGGGTTATTTGTACCGGAATTAAATTCTGTTCTTTTTTGTCCTATAAGTTATGCCATTTTTGAGATGTAAAAGACACTATGTAGCAGGATGAAATAAGTATTATATTATAATAAACAGTGTTTTGCAATAATCTGTAGTTTTGAATAAATCTGTTCTTGATTAAAAAAGAGAATCCATTATTCACATATGGGCAGTTTTGATAACTTTTTGAGACTCATTCTTGACCTTATAACCTTGAACTTGTAACCTTGACCTTTGACCTTGATCTTTGGTTGAAATCATCAGTATAATGTGTATACCTAGTCAAATATCAGTGTGTATTGTTCAGCATTCAGACTTTACACATTTTATATGTCATGTTACTGTGTTTGTGTAATCCTAATATAAAACGGCATATTAGGTTTTTACTGTGTACTGTGTCTCATCATGTACTTTGCATGCATTTGTAATCCACTCAGAAAATAAAACGTGTATACTCATAGTTATTGAACATAAGTCATTTGATGATGTCTTAATGTATGTGCATTTCTTATTCTATTTTGTGGTTAGGTATTCATTCATTAATGAATTATATTTCTTAATATTGCTTTGAACAAAATCTTGTTTAATCGGCATTTAAAAATACCACAGTGTTTTATAAAAGTGTGAATATATTTATTCTAGTTTAGAATTCAATACCGATTTCAATGCTAGGTAACAAGGAGAGGTTCCAAGTATAAAATAAACTAGTTCATCTTTTGATGTTCATGCAGTAATTTTTCTCACTTTTGAAACATTTGAGGTATATATTGTATTACAGGAAAACTACATGTTTTAAATCTAAGTCTCAAATTGTTAAAATTAAACTTTTTTGTAAGGATAGCCTTCTGTAATATTATCAAGGCCAGGTAGATAATTTGTTATCCATGACACCAGATTACTAGCATATTTTATTCACATTGACTTCAATATATAACTATATATATCATGATTTTTTTTTTACCTACTTTTCTCAGAATTCTCTAGATTTCTTTTAACTTATTTCATTTGTATTTTAAACTTATAGAAACTTAAATATGTATTATATGATTAACTGACGGTGAAGTTTAATTTTCTTTTCTTATTTTTATTACTTGTGTATAGAGATTTGTCAAGTCTTTCAATGTGTTGTTTTAGTATCAGGCTTTAGTGATCATTGTAAAAAAATGATCACTGAACAGCAAACAGTTATGATCACAAATGAATAGTGATCACTGATCAGTAATGATTACAAAAGAAAATGATCACTGTATGGTAATGATCACACAATGAATAGTGATCACTGATCAGTATTTGTTACAAAAGAATAGTGATCACAGAATGGTAATGATCACACAATGAATAGTGATCACTTATTGTATAGTGATCACTGTCACACATAAATGATAGTAATAAATATTCAGGGATAACTAGCAGAAGCAATTATTAAGTTTCTATTCACAAAAAAATAGTGATCATGATCAGCTGCAACCAGTAAATGATCACTGATCACTATACAAGTGATCATATACTGGATAGCTATAGTGTAATTAATACAGGACAGCCTGATAATTCATGCTTCCATTTGCCTTATTTTTTGTTTCTAGATCGAGTCTAGATGTAGTTGACTATATGTGAGAGAATTTCACAAAAATAACATTAATGGATGTGTTGCTGGTTTAAAAATATATAAATAAAAAACATCTTTTATAAAAAAAACAACACTATTTACAATACCAAAGTAAAAAAACATGCACTGCTGTCAGGCCACTGGCTATGAAGAGATGATTCCAACATGAACTAACGCACTTGTGCCTTTGTTTATTATTGGTGAGGATTTATCAAACAGGAGCGGTTTGTTATTGGGAAGGATTTTATTTGAACATTTATCATAAAGCAATAGATTTGATTTTGGACAAAAAGCTGTGTTATTTGTGTGGAAATCTGTCACAGATTGTCTGTAGATGTGATATAAAGATGTAGATGTAATCAATTTTGTTGTTTATTTAAATGTGTCCACCTGCCATACAAATGTATGCATCGTTTTTGATATGATTTCAATTAAAGATTTATTTCATGTAATCTTTGGTGTTTGTTTTATTTATGACAAAATATGTAAACAGTACTTTACCTCAGTCAAGTCATCTATAAATGCCTTTGTGAAATATCTCAGGATTGTTCCCGGTTTTAAAACAGACTCAACTATGCCCTATAAAGGAGTTTTGCAGATTTTTTATTTTTTAGCTCAACTATCACACAATGACATGTTGAGCTTTTGTGATTGCTTTTCCTCCAGCGGCCATTTGTATACTTTTTTCTGTAAACAACACCTCATAAACTGCTAAGTCAATTTCATCCTATTTACGCAGGAATGTTCCTTTGGTGGTTACCTCTGGTTCCAAAAAAAACTTGAAATATCTTCTAATAGCTAGAGCTTAGATATTAGGCATGAAACATCTTTAAGTGAGTGTCTACCAAGTTTGTTCAAATAAAAGCCCTGGTGTCAAAATTGGCTGCACCCCAGGGGTCATTGATTTTCCTTATATTTATGTAGTAGAAACTTAAAAAATCTTTTACAAAAACACAAAGAGCTGTTTAATGCATGCTGTTTGGTACCTTAAGAATTATTATATATTCCTTAAAATAGTTTGTCCGTCTGTTCGAGCGAGGGGTAGTGTTCAAGCATAAAGAAACATCATACATGTATATTATAAACGTTCTGGAAAAGTTGTTTGGCGCTGACAGGAAATGATTCAGGCCCGTCGTCACGATTTTGTGATTGGTGCGGCCAACTTTGTTGGTTTGAGCCAGAATCTAGGGGGGTACGGGGGCATGCTCCCCCGGAAAATTTTTTATTCTAGGATGCTCTCAGGGGCGTTTTCCCGTATATTTGGCACAGTTTACAGCCTGCGCTAGTACATGTTATAGTAATATATGTCAACGATTTTTTACACTTTTAAGTGCGCCGTAAGTTTTAAGGGTGAAATTTAAGGTTCGCATAACGGACGGACAGGTGTACATAAAAATGAATACAGTACATGTTATTGATATTTGGCAAATGAAAAATAAACAATAACTGATGTTATAATTCTTTAGATGCATTTTTATCTGATAATTATAAATAAACAAATACAAGAAATATTACAGCTACGTGGATTATTGTTTAACATAAATCACACAATGGTATAGGCTTAAATATCAATTGATGACATGATGGAAGAATAGTACATTACGAGTCACTAATAACCACTTTCTGTTTAGCAGTAACTTGTATTTTGTTCACAATAATCTTACACAACACAGAGTTTCATTTTATGTAAATTTTCCAAAAACACATCGCCATCGTTCTCTGGTGGTAATGAACTCATCGGCAATAACACGTTAGTTAAGTGAATCTGTCCTGTACTTATGAATATGTAACACCATTAGATTGTTCAAACGTACTTGAGACATTGTCGATCTCAGGTATGTCTTTCTTCTTCTGAGCGCCAAGAATGGCCTTTCACTTGTAGCATTAGTAGCAGGCATTTCTAACAAAATCTTAAACAACACAACGACCTCAGAGAACAGTGCTCGTTTTAGCACTGACTGTTCTGACACAAATTTCAAAACGTCAGGTAGAGTAACAGTACTATTTTCTGATTTGTCAAAATGTGAACGTAGCAGGTAAGGCCTTAGCTGCACCTCTAAGATGTCTCGGTTAATGTCGTTACCATAGGAATTTCAAACAAAACCAAGTTCTCTAGTGTACTCGGTCTTCAAAGGTTGTGCGACCTTAGTACGTAAATCCTCCACGTTCTGAAATACGGGATATCCCGGTTGGTCAAATTACAGACATACATGAGTAGTGACCTTTTCAAGATACTTTAGTTTGACCAGGAACATTGTCAGTGAACAGCAATGACATTATTTTGTATAGGAAGGCCACCGACCCATTATATACATATACAATACAATACCAGTAATATACTATGTTGTGGAGCATTGTACCTTGAACCGTCTTGGTTGTAAAAACTTTTACGCAGCGTAAAACATTTGACTGTTGACTATTGAACAATTATATTTTCCTATTTGTATAGACATTTAGCAAACAGCACATACAACGTATTATGTGACATTAGCTATAGATCCCTTGGCAGTACAAAAAGCATGAAATTGGTTAATCTGCTGCTCGTCTATCGATCATCACTGGGGAAATCCCAATGTGTCTACCAAGTTCGATACCAAGTTTATGATCCGGACATTTCAATCTAGAAAAACAAACTGTTGCGTAGATAAAATGGAACGTTCAATTTCAATAAGAACGCTACATCTAACAAGGGTTTGAACTCCTTATAATGTTCACAGCTAACATAGTTATAAAGTAATTATGCCAGTCCTGTTTCTGGCAATCAGATGCCGGCTTTTTAAATTTAGTAATGAATTTAATGATGCCACCTACATCCTAAGACAATCATACATACCCAAAACAAAAATTTAAATAAAAATGCTTTCAAGTCTTTGATGCCCATGTTCGTCTTCCTACCTAATTAAGTATTTGAGCATCAGATAACAGTTTATAGTAGCAGTTTACAACAATATTCTACAAATCTAGTAACATAATCGACATTAATGGTAAACGACCACATCCGCCTAACGCAATGTTTAACCACTGCATGGTGGAATTTCAAAATAAACAAGAATATTTGAACTTCTGTTGATCAAGATGTGCACTGGAACCCCATATGTGAAGGCGAAAGTAAGTCATTCACGAGGTAAGTTTTCAACCTTTTCAACATTATTTAATGGTTTCAAAGCTTTTTGAAGAAAATAAAAAATGTACCTCTCCCGACTTTTCTCTATATTTACCTTTTTTTTATTTATTTTTTGATTGTTTTGAATCTCCTTTTGATTGTTTTGAATCTCCATAGTGTTTGCAGGAATATTTATCTCCGGCGTGGGACCTGATGTGTTCAAAACATGCAATGCCTACGCGAAACAGAAACATTTCACGAAATCTGACCGCAGAACGATGGTATCTAAATTTAAATATTAAAACTACTCGCAATTGATTTGTATTGTAGAAGAAGTCCTCTTGTCCGCGGAAACGTCTGAGATGAACCAGCAAGAAACAATAGTCATAACTAATATCTTGTTGATGAATGTCACCACACATCAAGCCACACCAAATTGATTTCTTGTTCCACGGATTTTTTTACAGAAAAAATAGCGACGAGCGAGCGATTTTTTTTCTATATTCACGATTTTGATGATTGGAGCGAGGAAGATTTTTTTCCTTCACAAATTTTGGTCATTGGGACAAAAATCAGGGTCATAATGACGCTAAATGTAAAATTATTGTCCAATCAATAACTTGTTTATATGGCACTTTGAAGGCAAGGTGAAGTAGGGGCATCCTTGTCCTATAGAAAATTTGTAGTTAAATAGGAAAATTCATATAAATAGTGTAATCTGACTGGTTAATTTTCTCGTGCGCACGACTTAATTATCCCGTTCCCACGACTTAGTAACTAGGGGCCACGACATAGTATCTCGTGCGCACCACTTAATTATCTCGTGGCCACGACTAAGTAACTCGTGACCACGACATAGCATCTGGTGGCCATGACATAGTATCTCGTGCGCACGGCTTAATTATCTAGTGGAAACGACTTAGTAACTCGTGGACACGAAATAGTATATCATAGCACGAGATAAGTAAAATCACACGCAAATGTCACCTCTTAGCTATCATATTGTACTGTCCGTACAGCTGAACTGTGAACTTTCAGCAGTCATATTGGCAAATAAGGAGCCATATGTTAATGAATTATATATCAGACCGCCTCCTCCTAACAACAGTATCCTTATAGGGATATCATTATATATAGGTGATGCAACATTCTACACAACCTTGTTAATATTACGTTATATCGCCCACGTTAATTGGTTTGCCATGCATTATGAGTATTGGTTTTTGTGTTTCATGCCGGTTTTTGGGGAGGCTATGCCGACCCAATGTTAATAACCGTCTGTCAAATCTTACTGCCGCGGTAATCAGGTCAAAAAATAGTACCTTGATATTTCTAAGCTGACTCATCACTCATCACAGACATTTACAATATGAAAATATTTTCATTCTTTAATTTCATATCTGCAATTTGTAAAGATAACAATTCTCTGAAAAATTCTTGATTTTTGTTTAAATCACTACTCCGTGACGTCATTACTGCGCGGTAATCAAGGTCAAAAAATAGTACCTTGATTTTTTCTAAGCTGACTCATCACTCATACACAGACATTTACAATATGAAAAATATTTTCATTCTTTAATTTCATATCTGCAATTTGTAAAGATAATAATTCTCTGAAAAATTCTTGATTTTTTGTTTAAATCACTACTCCGTGACGTCATACTGCCGCGGTAATCAGGTTTAGGCATACGTACGTCTGTAATAAATAGTTCTGGTATGAAAACCCTTCAAAATAATAACTTTATCAAATATTTTTTTAACAAAAAGCATAAATGAAAATTTATAAGTAAATGCTTTAATTCAGTGGCAAATATTCTCTTTATTATTTTTGATAACAATTTTCCAATTACTACGCAGCGACCAATGTTTTATGACGGGTCATTTAAATTTGAAAGTTGCCCCAAAAATTTTTCTTTCCAAAATCCCTGCAAATTTTTTTTTGTTGTTAAAATATTAATTTTCCTAAAATATTTTTTAAAAAAACAAAAAATTGTAAACTGTCGCTTTTCAATCAGAGACAAAAGGATTTTAAAGCCTTTTGGGATAAACTAAGGGAAAAATAATTTTTTTTTGTAACCCCAGGAGGGTGTAACCCCGGAAAACGGCCCCAAAAAACCGGGTTTAAATCATAACTGTTTAAATAAAAATTTTGCCTACAATTTTTAAATAAAAATTTAATATGGGGAGAACATATATTTGAAAAAAAATTATATTCTTTAACCATTATCGCCCAAAAAACATTTAACTACAAAACCCCTAAGGGGCCTCCGGGCAAAATTTCCGCAAAAATATTAACATTTTTTTAAATTTGCAATAAAAAAAAAAGCAAAAACTTATATTTTTTATATTTTCATTTAAATTTATTTTCAAATTTTAACAAAAAAAGTATCTTTGGGAATTGACAGAAACCCTACTCTGAACTTTTTTTTGGATTTTGGAAAAAATTTAAAACATGTTCCTTTTTTTTAGGAAAATTTTTTAATTGGGAAAACTTTTTATATTCACTAATCCCCAAATCAAATTAAAAAGGGCCCTTTTTAAATTTTTAAAAAACATTGTTTAGTTAACTATCTCATTTTTAAACCAATAGAAACATTTTAAAATTTTTTGGTAAAAAAAATTTTAAAACCAAAAGTAAACCCAGGGAAATCGTTTTCCTTTTGGTGGTGCCCCTTAAACTGATTATAAGGCGAAATTTATTAAAAAAACAAAAAATAGAAAAATGTGTTTCCTACAAGCAAAACGGAATAAAAGTGAACAGTTAATTTAAAAGAAATATTGGGCAAATGTTTTAAAAAAGGAAAAATTAAATTTCAGAGAAAACCCCAAAAGAATTTAGTAAACCCCCTAGGGTAATTAAAAGTTTAAATTAATTCCCAGGCATACTCAAAATTTTATATTCCCCTTTTAATAAAAATTTAAAAATTTTTAATACAGATTATGAATACATAAAAAAAATTAAAAAATAAGAAACTTTAATTTAAAAAAAAAAAAAAAAAAAAAAAAAAAAAAAAAAAAAAACCCGCAAACCCTATACAAATTTTTACATGCGAGCTCGGGGAAACATTAAAAATTCTTACCAAAATTTAAAATTTAAAAAAAAAATTTTCGGGCCTTTAAATGATTAATTTTTTTTAAAAAAAAAAAAGGGAAATTTTTGGTTGGGGTTTCTAAAATAATGGGGGGCATAAAAGGAATTTCTTTAAATTTATTTTAAAAACCCCTTGAAAAAATTACTAACCCAAAAAAATTTTGTTTTTTTGGGTTTTTAAACAAAAGTGTGTGTGTTTTAAGTTTAAAATTTTTAAAATCGGCGCCCCGGAAATAACCCCTATGCCAGATTAAAAGCACGGGGCGTCCTTTTTAAAGCAGAATTTTTCCCGGAACCCCTTCTTTGTTCTTTGGGGAAAAGGGAACCCACTATACCGGGCCAAAGGGATCAAAATTTTCTGAAAGACAAAAACAAAAAAGGGCAATCTATTAGCCGGGAAAAACCCCCAGAGTTTAAATCCCCACATCCCAAAACCCAAAACCAAACCTTTCCCTTCCTTTTCCCCCCGACCCTGCACGGCCCCTGGAGGTATTTGGGGGAAGTTTCCAAAAAAAAACTTAAAAAACCGCCCCTTTTTTAACACCAATTTATAGCCCCTGACGGCTTCGGATTTCTTTATCCTTTTTTGCGGGAAAAAGGTCGACCCGGGGAAAACCCTAAAAGTAAAAAGCCCCAACCCCCGTTACAAAGGGAAATTTTTCCCATAAATTTCAAGCTAGTGAGGTTTTAAAATACACGTAAAAAATCCCATCATTTTAAAACCCTAAATTTTGAGTGTTGGGGGTAAAAAAAAGAAATATAAATTAACTTCCTGAAAAATTTTTCACTTAGGTTATTCAGTTCGAAAAAAGCTTTTTAAATGTATTTTTTCAAAAATATTTAAAACTTTAATTTTCTCCCACGGGCCTCATAATGAAAGGGAAATTTTTGAAAAAGGGGGATTTTTTTCGAATTTTCTTTCCCGGGAAAGCAACCCCGCCCAACATAAATATTAAACCATTTTTCAAAAACAGATTTAAATTTTAAACTCAATTAAAGGTACATCTAAACTTAATTTAAAATTTTTTTGTTCAATAAAAATTTTTCAATCAAATTTCAGTTGTTTTTTTAATCCCTTTTAATTTAAAATTTTAAAAAGAAATAAAGTATTTTTGAAAAACAGTCCTAGAAAATTATTTTTATAAGGAACCTCATTTAAAAATTTTTTTTGTTATCTAAAAATGAAAAAAAAAGGTCATAACTTGCTGGTTTTTCATTTTTTATTGACATTTTGGGGTTTTTTAAAATTTTCCAAAAATTAAAAACCGGAATGTAGACCCCCCAATTTAAAATTTTGGAATATTAACAAAAGAAAAAGTAAACCCCAATTTAAACCCAAAAATATAAAAGGTTGGGAAAACAACAGAAAAATAAAAGCGAAAATTCAAACTTTTATTTTTTAGCCCTAAATTTTTAAACAAAAAAAAAAGAAATATAAGTCTGAAACATTCCTCATAAGGGGCCCCCCCATCACAATTTTAAAAGCTTGATTAAAATACTCTTCAATAATTGCATCATCTAAACTCACTGTTGCACGATACATGTTTACTAATGCTTCCTACAAACTTATTGTAGTGGGAAATGCTGTGCTTCTACTTTATTAATTAATTTGGAATATATTTCAGGTTAACTTTGAATTTCTGTTTTTGTTTTTTTGTTTTTTGTTTGTTTTTGTTTTGTTTTTTTAATCATGGACAACTTGAGATCATCCTACGACTTTTAATTTATAGAAACTGGTTATAATGATGTCCTAGATACTTGCCTTGCATAATATGAAAAAGACTATAGACACACCTCCATTTTTAACGCGATGTTCAAAATGAAAAAAAGTAGTACGGATGTTTGCACTGAAATTCGACAAAGTGAAAAATTAATGACATGCTTAAAAATAAAAATAACTCTATATGGACTTCTATATTTACAAATTAATGTAATAGAAATTGAAACTAATATTTGTTCTATTTTTTATCCAAAAATTTTTTTGTGCTTGTTTTTTTTCAAAAACTCTTTAAGGTTCCCGCCCCAAAAAAACATATAATTCTCAAACCCCTATTTGAGCAAAATTTAAATACACGAAAAAACTTAGAAATTTTAAAAACCCTTTCCAAAATTTTTGGGAATAAAGGGAAAACCCATCGGACAGGAACCAAGAAAGGGGAATCAAAAACCGTCGGCCCCCCTATTTTTTTTTTCCCACAAAGTTTTAAAAAAACGTGGACCCCCAACCCGCCCTAAATCAAAGAATTTTTTGGGGCCCGTTTTTTTCCCCCTTTTAAACCAATTACGACACAGGGTGGGATATCATGTTTTGGGGCCCCCCCCAACCCACCCCAACCCCTTTAATACCATGAAAAATAATTCAACACTTTACCCTAAGAAAACAAAATCATAACCACCGATAAAAATTAAAAAAAAAAATTTCCCCTGTAACTATATAGTTTTGATACAGTAGTGGAAATTTTTTTAGTTTTTATAATATATTTTATCGGGGATCTTGAACAGTAAATCTAAGAGTGTTTGATTATTTTGTTTATTTGGTATGTTAGTATGGGTCCAGTGGCCAAAACACTGACAGTGTTGTAAATTTTTTTGAAATTATTCCAAAACATGTTCCTTTAATATTTACAGTATAGTGGAACCCCATTGTATCGTGCTATTCATTGTATCGATCTATTTACAAATCTTTAGATTTTTTGCAAAATATGTAACCTAATGATTGTTAACATTTACGACAGTGTCACGAAAATCTTTCACATTTATTTGTGTGCAGTAAAATGAACAAAAACATGTTTCCAGTACCGTAAGACGTTGTAGATAATAAATAGATTTATAAATATTGTGTTCTTATTAAAAGTACATTTACTGTCTGTTAAAAGTTCCTAAATTTATGCTGACATTTTAAAACAGACATCTATGTTTCTAATTGACTGAAATATCTAACATAAAGATGGTTAAGGCTTCCCAAACTTTGGCTAACTTAGCGATTCTCACAATGCATCGTTATAATGGCGTGACCTAATTCTTCAACCTGTTTGACATGTCTGTAAATATCCGTATATTCCAAAGCTAAAAACTATATATCAGTGATGTTTGCCATGTAAATATTATGGCAAAAGGATAAAAATAAATGATACAAAATAAATATTCAGGGAGATTTGAATTTTTAAAAGCAGTTGTGATTTATGGGTAAATAGATCGATACAACAGGGTTCCAGGCTAACCCTTTTTACTGTACAGTATTATAAATTATATACATAAATTTGTAAAATTATCATGGAAATTTCTTAGATAAAAAGTGATGTTAATGTACATATCAAAGTTTATTTTTTTAGATTTGTTTGTTAACCTGCATTTATTAGTAGGGTCTATGACTGAACAATATTAACTTTTTTGCAGAGTTTTGGTCATATTCTGATTCATATAGTGACTTACTTTATCTCCCAGTTGTAAGTTACGTTTTGTTCATGTTACAGGGTTATGAATATTCAAGAAGTGGAAATCCAACTAGACAATGTCTGGAGGAATGTCTTGCTGCACTCGAAGATGCCAAATATGGTATGTGGTAATAGATTAATTAAATAGTAAAACCTTTTGTCAAAATTGCCATTAAAAGATTTTTTTAAAGAACTATTCAACTGTACATATATGATAATTGTCTCCTGTTTCTCTTTAAATTGCTCTGTATACTCTCCATATTTTTGTATCACATTGGACTCCTCATAATTGTTCTTCCAACCCTTGACTTATAGTATGAACAAATTTAATACATGCCAATTAACCCAATTGTACATTGTAAATTAAAAAAAATGAATTAAAAAAGCATCAACCAACCATATTTTGTTTAAAAACACAAATGCAAGAGATCCTACTATAATTAATATGATAGAAATAAAATGATAATTAAGACTCATATTAGATGATCGGTATTAGAATTATTTGATATTATTAATTAAGTGACAGTTGACTGACAATACTTCTGAAAGTGTAATATACATGAACTGTATGATAACATATGGTAAATTGAGTTCATTTAAATGTCACTATGTGAGCTGAAAATATGACAGTGTGACCTTCAAAATGGTGATAAGGTTAAACTAGCACTGGATACATGCATATTTATGTATTTATTTATGCAATATTATTTTTATCAGTAAATTCAAGGGTGGCTTTTATAAACGTTAAACCCTTCGCTTCGTAAACTATCCGATTTCCGTAATTTTATTTAATACATTTTCCTCATTAAATTAAAGAATTTCAAACCAAGTTAATGGGAAAGTTCCTTTGGTGTCCCTTTACTAATTGTTTAAAAATTAATTTGACTCTTTTTAAAGCAACGTAAAAAAAACTTTAATCTTCTTTTAAAAACATAAGAGCTAACGATGTATATTTGCATAAACATCTCCTAGTGATTTACCAATTTTTCAAATAAAGTCGGGTCAAAATTCCCTCCCTTATTTCCTATATTATGCAATTATTTGAGCTAAGATATTTTGACCATTTTTAAAGCCCTGGGGTCAAAACTGGCCCGGCCCCAGGGGTGTCATTGTTGGGGGGGGCCTATATACAGGTGAGCGACCTCAGGGCCATCATGGCCCTCTTGTTCAAATTTTAACTTCAATTTTTTTTAATAAACAGGTAAACCATTCTTCTAAAAAACTATCAAAGATATTCTCCTTAATGTTGATATACTTTTGCACTCTTAAATTTGAGAAGAATTTCTAAAAGCCAGGTAATTCTGAAAGTTATTTTTGCTCCCTTTCCTAATTTTCTCAAAAATCATTTGCTCTTTTTATGCATAGGTAAACATCCAGACATGTTATCTTAACCTTTTACCACATACAGCATTATACATGTACTGCACTTTAATCTATAACACAGCGGCCAGATAGATAATCAATAATCAATATCCTTCTGATAAGGGGTTGCACATTATCTCCATATAGGGTATGATAAGACTGATGTAAAATTGACTAAAGTTGATACCTATATGTTTTAAATGAAAATAATGTATTAAGTTGTGTTTTGACCATTTTTTTGTAGAGAATTGAAATCCGATATAATACCAGTAATTATTTAATTGCTCTGTAACTGTGTTGATTTTGCATGTTTTTGTTTTACTTTCAGGAATGGTGTTTGCATCTGGTCTAGCTACAACTACAGCAATAACATTTCTACTGAAACAAGGAGACCACCTGATCAGCATGGATGATTTATATGGAGGTAATTTTCTCTATTCACTTGATAAATGAACTTTAATTTTACCATGATCTAACAAACATCAATTTGTAATCAATTTCAAGGCACATACATGATTATACTTTACTCATTCATTGCAAGCTTTAAATTTTGATGATACATTATATCATGGGAATAGATGTTTTAATTAAATGTATTTTGAGATTGTTCAAAATCCTTTTAAATTAGTTTATGAAATTCTGGTGTTTGACTTGATAAAAGATGTTCAATGACATGACATTATAGCAAATAATTTGTCTATAAGTAAGGGTAAAATCCATAAAATTTCACTTCTGAATAAAGTTGATGGCATGAGTAGGTGAGGGGAGTTGTTAAATTATGGATGTCCTCTTACTTTATTACAAAATTTGTCCACATAAGATGTCAAGAGTAGAGTTAACCACTCAGTTGCTTTTAAAACAGGAGTGAAAATTTACAATAATTTCTAAATGTATGACTATAAGTGAAACAAATTAGAATCATAATGTTGTAAAAAAAGTTGCTTTGATAGTAAATGTACAAGTTATTTGCAAGAATATGGAATGCTACTATAATGTGGACCAGTGGTGGTGTTGGTAGTTTTCACTCCGAATCATGGCAGTAAGCCACATTGAATTTACCAGGCTATCAAGCAGTTTACCAGTACTAGTTGCCTTCACTTTCACAAGGAACTAATAACTTCTGAAGGCCTACATGCCAGAGCAGAACTGTACTTCAGAGGTTCAGTGCAAATGACAGTAGAAAGGATTTCATGATCAATGATGACAATCACAACGAAAGTGACCTGCGCCGTCGGGTCGCCCAATTCACAGTCCAATGCTCTACCTATGGAGCTAACCAGATGGCGCATGCTACCGTTACTATCTTTATGTATTTATATGTTAAAGGTACCAACAGGCTCTTCCGCCAGTGTACAACCAGGATGGGTGTAGAAGAATCTCTTGTAGACTGTACCAATGTACAAAATGTTGCTGATGCTATCAAACCAAATACCAGGGTAATCTTATTTCTTTGATTTTTCATCCACTGTAAAACGCTTATATTTTATCCTTGACCTTTAGTTCATATGAGCTTTTAGGATTATGGTATGTATGATCATCAATATTTTATGCTAAATGTTGATATTCAAAGAACTTTTCCTAAGTTACGAGAGATGTTTCCGGAGCCTTAATAAGCTGTAGAAATATTTGAACAAAGAGCATAATAAATTTGTATTGAGTCCAGCTGTTTGTATATTTCATCAAGGTTAGAGATGTGTTTATATATATATCATCAAGGTTATTTATACCATATATTTAAAAATTATGAACATATATGTATTATATAATGTAAATTTTTATGCCCCCACAATGTGGGAGCATATAGCGTTGCACTTGTCCGTCCGTCCGTCCGTCAGTCCGTCCGTACGTCCCGAAATCTTGTGAACGCAACTCCTCTTAAACCGGATGGCAGATTTTGCTTAAACTTACAGGGATGAACAACCTTAATGTGGAGATGGTAGTAAAGGAAGGAATTTTCACTGCGACCAAATTTAACAGAATTATGGCCCTTTGTTGATTTTTTCACTAGATACTATGTAGAAATTTTGTGAACGCAACTCCTCTTAAACCGGATGGCAGATTTTGCTTAAACTTACAGGGATGAACAACCTTAATGTGTAGATGGTAGTAAAGGAAGGAATTTTTGCTGCGACCAAATTTTACAGAATTATGGCCCTTTGTTGATTTTTTCACTATATACTATGTAGAAATTTTGTGAACGCAACTCCTCTTAAACCGGATGGCAGATTTTGCTTAAACTTACAGGGATGAACAACCTTAATGTGTAGATGGTAGTAAAGGAAGGAATTTTTGCTGCTACCAAATTTTACAGAATTATGGCCCTTTGTTGATTTTTTCACTATATACTATGTAGAAATTTTGTGAATGCAACTCCTCTTAAACCGGATGGAAGATTTTGCTTAAACTTACAGGGATGAACAACCTTAATGTGTAGATGGCAGTTAAGGAAGGAATTTTTGCTGCAACCAAATTTAACAGAATTATGGCCCTTTATTGATTTTTTCATTATATACTATGTAGAAATTTTGTGAACACAACTCCTCTTAAACCGGATGGCAGATTTTGCTTAAACTTACAGGGATTAACAACCTTAATGTGTAGATGGTAGTAAAGGAAGGAATTTTTGCTGCGACCAAATTTAACAGAATTATGGCCCTTTGTTGATTTTTGGTTTTTTTCACTATATACTATGTAGAAATTTTGTGAACGCAACTCCTCTTAAACCGGATGGCAGATTTTGCTTAAACTTACAGGGATTAACAACCTTAATGTGTAGATGATAGTTAAGGAAGGAATTTTTGCTGCGACCAAATTTAACAGAATAATGGCCCTTTGTTGATTTTTAGTTTTTAACTTGGGGCACATGTAGTCGAAAAAATATTTTACCTAGAGTCATAAGATTGACAGAACAGTGGCGTGTGGGGGCATCCGTGTCCTATGGACACATTTCTAGTTTTATATATAATGTAAATATTGATTGTTTTATAACAGATGGTATGGATTGAGACTCCCACCAATCCTACAATGCGATTGGTTGATATTGAAGCAGTATGTAAGGTTGTCAAGGAGAAAGCTTCAAAAGAATGTTTTGTTGTTGTTGACAATACCTTCATGTCATCCTACTTTCAGGTAATATGTCAAATAATATGAGCCGCGTCATGATAAAATTAACATAGTGTGTTTGCGACCAGCATGGATCCAGACCAGCCTGTGCATTCGCGCAGTCTGATCAGGATCCATGCTGTTCGCTACCAGTTTCCCTACTTGCTATAGGTTTTGTAAGCGAACAGCATGGATCCTGATCAGACTGTGTGGATGCGGAGCCTGGTCTGGATCCATGCTGGTCGCAAACCCACTATGTTGGTTTTGTCTTGGCGGGGCTCAAATAATATCAATTAGTTCTTCTATCAACTGGTTAAAATAAAAGGAGAAAAAACTTATTCCTTTACTTGATTAATGCATTCTCATTCTATAGGTACTTGTTATATGCTTTCATAGCAGGGACTGTTAAAGAAGAAAAAAAACTTTAAAAAATCATGCAATGAAGGTTTGCAGGGAGTTTCTGTGGCCCTTTGGTTAAGATTACTAACCCTTACTGATCTGGGTTTAAATTTTGCCATGGTCTTAGGATTCTTTCATGTGAGGCACTACTAGGGTGTCTACTTAAGCATTATACAGGTACATTCTAAGGTTTTATTAAAAAAAGCTTGAAAGTTGCCATATTGCTTTTACAGTGTCAGAGAGACCAAAAAAGTGTGCTTGCATTGACCTAGGTGTATTTAACTCTTAATACATTTATACTAAATATCTTATTATAAATGGACTTGTCCATCTTTCAGTCTGGGCTAAACCATTAATCTTTTTAGGGTAAAATTTTAAATAAGAACTGATTGAATAGCAAACAGTGTAGACCATGATCAGATCTTAGTCTGTACTGGTCATGTGGGTGGTATTAGTTGCCACCAGTAGGCTCAAGGTTAAAGTGATATTCATATAGAATTATATTAGTGGTATCAATAAAATCTAGGATTAACCAGTCAGTAAAACCTTTGTGTTATTGCTTATTTACTGACAAACAAAATAAAAAATGGCAGGTAGTGACCCTTTACCAGATATCACTGCATTTTAATAGCATTTTAAACTTTTGTAATAAAAATTTCACCTGATTATTTCAGAGACCACTCATGTATGGTGCAGATATTGTAATGCATTCCTTGACCAAGTACATGAATGGTGAGCAAATCTTTCTTACATATATTTATCTCTTAACTGAAATTAAGTGACATAAGTTTAGCAAGTCATTCCTTCCAAGTTTTATGATATCTTTCCGTATAACCTTGACATACTACCTACTCTGTGATATATTTTAAAGTTCCTGAGTCAAAAGTTAAATGACATTTGCTTTACAATATTATACTTGGATATCTGGACTGTGTAAGGTAATTTTATATCATAACAGGTCATTCTGATGTTGTAATGGGAGCTGCATGTACTAACAGCGATGAGCTGGCTGAGAGACTCAAATTTCTACAGAATGGTGAGCAACATTTTGATGTGAATTGATTTGGAATGCTTTCTGCATTTTGTTTATATTTTTCTGACCACCTTTCAGAAGTTCTAATGAAACAGTGGCATAGTGTTAAATAAGTTAAAATATTAATAGTTTTTTCAAATCAATCAGCAAGAAATGAGTCAATGATACACCAGTGACCACTATTGTTTCAATTAATGATAAATGATTTGAACATAGAGCTCCATGTAACTGTTAATTAATAAGAGTATTGAGAGTTAAACTACCTGTATAATTTATAGTGTACATTTGAGCCATGCCATGAAAAAACCAACATGATGCATGGGCTTGCGACCAGCATGGATCCAGACCAGCCTGCACATCTGTGCAGTCTGATCAGGATCCATGCTGTGTGCTGACAAACTGTATAACTAGTAGAGAAACTGATAGCGAACAGCATGGATCCTGATCAGACTGCGCTGATGCACAGGCTGGTCTGGATCCATGCTGGTCGCAAATTATTTTATTGGTTTTTTCATGGCGCGGCTCATTTAACAATAACTTTATTTCAGCTACTGGACCAGTACCCTCTCCGTTTGACAGTTTCTTGGTGAATCGTGGGTTGAAGACTTTACATGTTCGTATGAGGGAACATATGAAGAATGGACTCGCTGTGGCGCATTTCCTCGAGAAAGACCCACGTGTTGAGTCAGTCATACATCCAGGTATTTATAAGATAGTAAACTAGTGTGCTAGTAGATAAAGGTGGTGTGGTTCAATTTTAATGGCTTAAAGGCTAAATATCTGTTTCACATTACATATATCTATATTATTGTTTTACTAGCAGTACTTAGATCTATCCTGGAAAACTGGTTAGTTGGATTGGTTGCTGAGAAGTGACCAATAATGTGTAAAAATCGGCGTAAAAAACGCAAAAACAAACAAACTAACAATTATCCAAGAAAGTGTTTATGTTTTATAAACTGGCAAATGATCTTACCATTTCTTAACATTCTCTGAATAAAACTGCTTCCATTTATAATGTGAAGTAGTTCCGATGCAATACATTGTAGTCAATAGGTATACCTTTATAATACTGCACATTTGTAGCATCGCTTTTCATTTGATAATCATGACGTTTATATAGTTTTATATACACGGCTGCTGTCGATTTATAAAGTATCTCGCTTTATTCCTCTAAAAATGATGCTATTTGTTATGAATATTTCTAACAGGTTATATGGCCATATATAAACGGTTGTTTTCAATATAACTATCGCCATGCGGCTCATGTTATATTTACAAACAACCGTTTATATAGGGCCATATAACCTGTCAAAAAAAATCATTATAACTAATAATATATGTGCATATCCTTGACTTTAAGGGTATTTATATGTTCTTTAAACTGTATTGGCAAGAAATTTTACAGTTAAACTAGGATTATTTTCAGATGGAGTAGTATGTTTGTTATTTGTAATGAACAAATGTTATCATTTACACTTTTCACTTAAAATTTTTATGATAATCACCTAATTATAAGTGTTGCTAGAAATGACCTGTTTGTGTAAACTTAAGTGGCGGTAACATTTATAAGGGAGGTAACCAAGTAAAATTGTATGTAATTATCTTTTATGTATTACCTTAGTTATCTCCCTTACACCATTATCTTACTTTATTTAGGTCTTCCATCTCATCCCCAGCACGAGTTGGCAAAGCGCCAAATGAGAGGTTACAGCGGGATGGTGTCCTTTTATATCAAAGGAGGTCTAAAAGAGGCAGAAACATTCCTGAAAAGTCTGAAGGTATAGATATGATACTGTGTACCTTATTACAATCAGTTAATGAAGAAACATTCTGTTTATTATGTGAGAAGAAATATTGTTAATACTATGAAAGAAAATATGTTGTTACATATCATAATAAACCATTTCATTTGCATCTGGTTCTTTAACTTAGACATATTTGTCCCTTTAATTTATGTATTACTAAATGTCTGATGGACACTTTCCCATCTCTAGAATTGTAATTGCATTCATTTCAGGTGTTCACATTAGCAGAATCTCTTGGTGGCTTTGAAAGTTTAGCTGAGTTACCGTAAGTCTTAAACTTTTTTTTCAATGCATATGTATGAAGAATTCTTTCTTTTTCTTTGTGGTGTTGAAGTTTCCTATTCAAAAAATAGAGTTTATATTTTAGCTTTCTTGTATTTTTTGCCCACTAAGTTTTTATGTGTAGTAGATAAATCAGGTTTGAAGTCATCATAAATAAATTTTATCATAACACTAATTAACAGATGTCATAGGAATTTGTTGTTTAGGGATACTTACCATTGACAGTTTCATGTGGGTAGATCAAGGTAATTTCACCTTGAATAAAAAATAGATTTTCATTATAGTAAGCTTATGTTTTTGTAATTGTCAAGGTGATGCAGGGAGCATCTATCATTTTCAGTTCATCTATTCCGAAGAAAAAGACGCTGCAACATTATTGTCATTGGCAGCATGCTAAAACTTTAATGTTGCCCTTCATTCAAACATTTTAAAAGTTATCGACATGAAATTTGGAATACTTGCTTCTTGTGGTTAGACAAGGGGCATTATTCTGAAAGCAATACTTTAGGAGTTTGCCCATTTTTGAATTAGAATTTTTAGCAGGCGAGCTTTAACACTGCATGCAATGCTCTGGTTTTGTTTCTGTTTGAATATAGAGCAATAATATTGAATTTCTTAAACATTTTTTGATAGTTACGAAATTTATCATCTACAGATCTGTGATGACCCATGCTTCAGTGCCGGCCCATGAGCGTGAAAAACTGAAAATCACCGACAATCTGATCCGTTTATCTGTCGGTATAGAAGATGAGGAGGATCTTCTACAGGATCTGGACCAAGCTCTTGCGGCTGCTACTAAATAAATCACTTTATCTGGTAAATATATATATGTTAAATTGACACATTAAAGCAGCATTTATTCAGATTCATGCTCACTTATATATGAATTATTAGAAAATGATTGTGAAAACGTTCTGAAATGTACAAATAAAGTGATGTACTTCAATTTCTGAAATGTTTTGACAACTTTTTGACAAAATATGCTATTTTTTCCCCCCTTATTCCATTAGAAGGGTGGTAGAAAGAATGGCGGGAGAATTACAAATGTGGCCACATCTTGCATAGAGCATTTTAAACATTAATCCTAGAACACTGTAGAATATGTTTAAGTTTACTCACCTAAGGACCTAAGCTTGAAAAAGAAATCCTGGAAAAAACAAACTATTAATACAATGTACTTTGTTTTTATATTAAAGTTACACAATATTTGAAGAGTTAATTTGGTATTGATACACAGATGCAGTGGAATGTTTCTTTTTTTGTACTTGTAGTATTTCTTGTCAATTCTCAACTTTTGTGTTGAGTAGTTCGCAAATCAGCTATGAAAGAACATTTACTTAGATATTAAAATTTTGAAGTTTTCTAAGCTTTAATCATCGTTTTTCTTCATCACATAAGCTGTTACACAGTCTGATATGGTTGCTGCGATATAGTACAAGATATTCATAATAATTCATAAACCATTCTCTGATAATGAAGTAATATTGTTGTATGAAGAAGAAAAAAAAAATACTAAGATATTTTGTTAATTTGAAAGTACTAATTGTTCCATATGTTAGATTTGCTATCAATATTTGTGTCACTGATACATTTGAAGTTTTGCTCAATAATTTAATTTGTTTCTTTTTCAGAAAGCATAAAGCTGATCCACACAGTTTTCTCAAAATCAAAGAAAATCTCACATAATTTCACATAAATTATAATCATATGCTGGCAATAATATTCTAGGACCTGTTACAGGAATATTTAAAATTGTGTGTTTAAATTTGTGTATCTTCACAACTGGAAAAATACCATATGGGTGAGCATATACATTAAAACTCTATTCTTACAGTGATTATTGATTTACTGATTTCACCAATGATGCAAATTGTTTTGTGTAAAGATTACAACACAATTGCATATACATGTATTTTGTATTTTTCTGATAATTTGTTAAATTCTATTTATAAATAGTTACTTTTTTCTTTGGGTCGAGTATTTTTTTTTTATGTTTCTCAGGCAAAATGTGCTCAATTTTACATGTACTCACTATTGACCTTATTACTCCTGTAAAGGGAAGTAATATAATAATATTTAGCCAAGATCTGTTAAAACAATTTATTATTGTATAATTATAATCTGATTTCTCCAGTGTCTTTAAGTTTGTATTTTCCTAGTTTTGTTTTAAGTATACTCCTGAAACACCCCATGTATTCCTAGAATATCATTATAGAAAGCTAATAGAAATCAACAAAAGCAACATATACTGACCAGCCCTTCATATTAAAATACCTGTTAACCATACATGCCATATCGTCCCAGACTTCCGGGGACTGTCCCGGAAATCAGGTGACAGTCCCAAAGGCTTCCAAAACATGATTTTTGTCCCGATCTGAAATAGTCTCCTTTGCTGTGAGAAATATAATGTTTTTATGCAATCTTATTGTCAGGTTCATTATTCTGTCTGTAACAATTAACAAATACACATTTAGTACATGTAAAAGCCCCAACCTTTTTAGACCAAAAGAGTAAAGTTTTAGTCACTTGTTAATACTTACTGTTACTTAGTTATTATTAATTAGTAGATCTTGATGTACTTTCCACTAAGCACTAGGTTAACATTCTATATTTATGATATGTACTGATTGAAATAAAGAAAGGTGAACATTTTATTCAAGACAGAATGATGTATATTGATAATGATAATAAATGATTTTCATGATGTATTATCATCTCTGTTAGATGATCTAACTTATCACTGCAATATGTTAAAAATTTTCCCTTTTTTTTCCCTAGTTTCCTTAGAACTTCTCCCAAGTTTCAACATTTTTTTTCCCTGCTGGAGAGTATGGTGATAATATTTATATATGTTGTTTTTTTTGTTATAATCAGCATTTTATAATCAGTATTTGCAGCTTTAAAGTGATAAATTTTATTATATTGTTAGCCTTTATTAACAGCGATGCAATTATGGTATTACATGTAATTAGGAGTAATATTTTCAAATTTTGTTTGTTGTTTTTATTTTAGAAATTTTTGAAAGAAGTAACCAAAATACTGTCAGATTTTGTAATTTTATATATACATTGTTTTAATACATAGTATTAAATTAAGTTACAATTTATATAAATTTATATTCATCATGGTTTATTTGACTAAAGTGTTACAATATTCCGGTAAGCTTAAAAGTGCTATATTTATTCTGTTGTGTAAAAGCTACACACATGTAGATATCGTAAGTAAAGTATTTTACTATTCTAGATTGCTACTTAGTGTAATTGCTATTGTCAGTTATTTTGAAACATTGGTACTGGTAATTTAGGTATATACATTGTATGCTATCTTCAATAATGTTACTTTTTATATGACAAAATGATTACTATTTAATTCACTTTCTTAATTTTCTTTAAATTAATCTTAAATATACAGGTGAGCTGCTTTAATTAATATTTTTGTTTATATATTTGCATTATGTGAAAAGGAAATAGGATCAGAGTTCTATTTTTAATTAGAAGATTCACTGATAATAATATTGATCTGAAATCCAAAATTGTACTCATTTCATATTTTTCCCCAAGAAACAAAGAAAACTGCTATTTTTTCCTATATTAGGAAACACAGACACAAAAATATAATTAAGTTTTGTTGTTATTGTTGTTTTTGTAATTGTATACAATACCATTGACTGGAGAAGAAGTTCTTGTCCCGAAAAATATTGATAACAAATTTTCTTGTCTCACAAGTTACATTCAGATAATGTTGATGACACAAAACATGACTAGTCAATGTAATAATAAACTATCACAGATGCATATTTGTTCTTTGTTTTCTTGTATATCCTTTGTTTTCTTGTATATCTCCTTATACATGTATACAGCAGGATTTATTTGCACCCAGTGTTTATTTCATGAAATCAGTAAAATGTGAGCTGTTAAAATAGAAAGTATTCAGAGTGATTACAGCCCCCACTATTTTAGTAATTTTAGTTTTCATTTGGCCAATGAGAGTATTCTTACTGTTAATTCAAGTGTACCATGTGACTAAAACATTTGTACTGTTACATAGGTAACATTACACATTCACAGTAAAAATCTGAAAAATATAAACCTATAGAAACAGTGTCTCATTGAAGTAGATGTTCTGGGTAATAAAATAAATAACTTATTTAAATACTATTCAACAGTATGTAGTATCATAATTATAATACTGTTCAATAAATAAAACTGTCCAAAAGTTGCTAAGTGGAGAGAATATTAGTCTTTGCAAAATTCGTAGATTTTCTAGCTTTAGCACTTGTGGTAGAAAGAGCTATGTTTATGTATGATTTGGTAGATAAGTTTGTTTAGCACAAGCAGAGTGAGAGAGTTGGGTGTATGTACAATTACATTCTTCAGTGTTCGAGTTTAATTTAGTTAATCCCAAAATTGGCAGCTAACATTTTGTGCTTATGTCTGAATCGAAATCTGATGAAAATTAGAATAGTTTTAAGGAGTATTACAATAATAGGACAATGTTTTAGTTCCACTACATGTACTTTGATAAGAAATATACATGCTTCATAAAATTGTCAATCAAAATGAATTATCTGAAATATATGCTGCAAAGAAAGTGCAGAAATTAACCATTTTGAAATTGAGCCTTTTAACTTAAAAGAGACTGTCATCTCTATTAGAACTTGTTGTCCAGTATGTATTCAAATTTTTGTCCTTTCCTTTAAAAACAAATTATGGCTTTTGGAGTATTTGACCTATAAGAAATAGTAGTGATTTTATTATCACTGTACAAACTGTCCTATATATAGCAAAATTGTTGATGAACATTTTAGAATTATGCAACACATTTTTTCATTCAAGACTATTGTTGGCATGGTTACGAGAATGTAATATTCTTGTTAAACAGCTCCATTTTCTCAAGTACCGAACACTGAGAAAATACATGGCCTTGTTAATAATGTCTCCAATAAGTTATTTCTTACAATAAAGTAATATTCTACAAAATAGAACTGTAAAGGAAAACCAGACTATTGAAAAAAAAAAGACTCAACATTGCAATCTTGTAAATTGACAGGTTTCTGTTACTAAATTTAGACCAGGATAATTATCAGACTGCAACTGTTACAGTCATAATCACTTCTTTAAAAGTATCGTCCATGCCCTAGACATTTTTATAACTGCTCTCTTTCATATCTATCTGGTTAACAATTAAAAATAATAACAAATAGACACATTAAATTTTTTTCCTTTTATTACAATAAAAAATCTTCTCTGATACATTCTGCAAGAAATTTATACAAAAATAGAAACTCATTACTTTATACATTCACCACAATCATGACTCAGTAGCTTACAATTGTTGACTAGACATTCTATTTTTGGAGAACAATTTATATAATAAAGGTACTTCACTATTGCATAACCATAAATCTGACAACTTTAAATCTAGCATTTATTCTGCAGTATCTTGTCGCAGTATCTTGGCTGTTGACTTTGTTCTTCAGGAGAAATCGGTCTTCATTTGACCCTCAAGTAAATTCTAAGTACCCAGGGCCTTTATGTTCCCAGGCTCCATACACCCCTAGCAACTGTTGCCATGCATTCTGATATGATGCTGCAGCCATTTTCAAGTCTCTGTAAGTTTTCAGCTCTTTATTTCTAAAAATGAAATAATAAAGGCCACAAAAATACAACAAGAGTGCCATGATAATCACACAAGTCCATTTTGATAACATACATTACAAATCTTTCTATACTGTACTATACACATGTATAAATACATGTATTAAGAAAAAATAATATTTTGAATAAACAACGTCATTAAGATAATCTGTATGCAGTACAAGGACATTTTATAAAATGAACAGGTAAGATCTAGTGAGTTACAACTTTACACAATTGATATGTTTTAACAAGTATGTCTGAAATTATATCACTTATCATTTAGTTGTAACTTTCTTATAAACAGAAATAATTCACTTCAAAAGAAGTTAATGTTGAAATTAAAATTGCTTGTCCACTATTAAATTCTTGGACTAAGGTTTTTTATGGAAAGAGTGTATGGTGGTAGTAATAAACAAAACTAATGTCTTAACTTATTGAGAGAACATAAACAAATGCATGATAAGGTTTTCTAAATTAGTGATCACAATTTTTCATTGTTTTAACAAAATTAATGACAGGACACAACAATTTTGTGATGACCTATTTATACATGTACACAATTTCACCTTATACATGAATAATAACTCACTCTAATATTTGTTTTTTAAACATTACATAATTTTGTTACTTTGATAACAAATTCATATTACATTTAATTTAAATATAAAAGAACAAAATATACAGCGGCACCAATAAAAAGCATTTTGATATAGGAAATATCAATTAACAAATATATATACAAGCGAATATATATTTTATTATGATAGATATTAAAACAGAACAAATGACAGAGAACTTACTTTAATGTTTCTGGACTTGTTTCCGGACTTATTTCATTCTTCAATGTTACAAACATATCAAACAGACCCTTGCTACTAATCAAGCTCCTGGAATACACAGATTAATAGAAAAAAAGCTCTCAATGTTTCCTTTCTAGAACAGACATGCTAGAAGATACTGCAATAATTGTGATTTATGATTGCTGATTCTATTTCAAGCATAAATGCCGTCTGCTGCAATTCTAACTCCAAGAATAGCTTATACATAGTGTAACAATACATCCCTCATTAAGTTCAGTGTGTCAAGTCTAGAGAATACTAAGTAACAAAAAACTTTATTATCATTTCAAATATTTGTACAAAAATAGTAATTCTATATCTAATGGTTAATAATTAAATCATCGGAAAAAGAAAAGACCATCAAGTTACTGTCACAGAATTTAGACTTATTAAGAATTGCAAGGGTATTCCTGAGTCTAAGCAATGTTTATACAAGTAAAGAGGACAAAAGCACAAATTTGCACAATTATTTTACATTGCTTTATATCTATCCAGCAATTTCTTCTGTAATGCCTTTTTTTTTCAAAGTTTAAACATTTTAAGCTTACATGTTTTGAGATACTGAATATGTGTTATCTGTGATGTGTTATGTCATGGGTTTGTATTGTTATAATTTTGAAATATTGAAAAAATAATTTTTGTAAAGTAGAGTCAAATCAGACCACATAGTTATACAGGCTGGTTGAAGCCTAAACATGTACAGTTGTTATAGGGGTTTATAATTCTCATTTCTCCTGATTGCATTTCAATGAATTATAAATACAGATGATAATCATTTTTTCTTATTTCTCTGGTAGCATAAAACAAGAGGGCCATGATGGCCCTGAGGTCGCTCACCTGTATATAGCCCCCCCCCCCACCCCCGGGCCAATTTTTACCCAAGGGCTTTTATTTGTTTATTTGAACAGACTTGGTAGACACCCATAAGAAGATGTTTCATGCTAAACATCTAAGTTCTAGCTCATTGGGTTTTTTAAAAGAAGATTTTTTAAGTTTTTACTATACACATATAGTTTAAAACAATGACACCCCTGGGGCAGGGCCAGTTTTGAACCCAGGGCTTTTATTTGAACAAACTTTGTAGATATTTACTTAAAGATGTTTCATGCTTAATATCTAAACTCTAGCTATTTGGGTTTTTTCAAAGAAGATTTTTAAGTTTTTGCTATACACATATAAGGAAAATCAATGACCCCCCCGGGCGGGGCCAGTTTTGACCCCAGGGCTTTCATTTGAACATACTTGGTAGACACCCATTAGAACATGTTTCATGCTAAATATCTTAGCTCTAGCTCTTTGAGTTCTTTAAAAGAAGATTTTTTAAGTTTTTACTATATGCATATAGGGAAAATCTATGACCCCCTGGGGCGGGGTCAATTTTGACCCCAGGGCTTTTATTTGAACAAACTTGGTAGACATTCACTAGAAGATGTTTCATGCCAAATATCTAAGCTCTAGCTCTTTGGGTTCTTTAAAAGAAGATTTTTTAAGTTTTTACTATATGCATATAGGGAAAATCAATGACCCCCCGGGGTGGGGCCAATTTTGACCACAGGGATTTAATTTGAACAAACTTGGTAGACATTCACTAGAAGATGTTTCATGCTTAATATCTAAGCTCTAGCTCTTAAGGTTCTTTAAAAGAAGATTTTTTAAGTTTTTACTATATGCATATAGGGAAAATCAATGACCCCCCAGGGCGGGGCCAATTTTGACCCAAGGGCTTTTATTTGAACAAACTTGGTAGACACTCACTAGAAGATGTTTCATGCCAAATATCTTAGCTCTAGCTCTTTGGGTTCTTTAAAAGAAGATTTTTTAAGTTTTTACTATATGCATATAGGGAAAATCAATGACCCCCTGGGGCGGGGCCAATTTTGACCTCAGGGCTTTTATTTGAACAAACTTGGTAGACACTCACTAGAAGATGTTTCATGCCAAATATCTAAGCTCTAGCTCTTAGGGTTGTTTAAAAGAAGATATTTAAAGATTTTTCTTTCGGTTGCCATGGCAACCAGAGTTCTGCATGGAATTAAATTCTTTGAACAATTTTTAAAGGTGACCACCAAAGGAACATTCCTGTGAAGTTTGGATGAAATTGGCTCAGTGGTTTATGAGGAGATGTCATTTAAAGCAAAAGTTTACGGACGTACGCCGGACGGACGCCGGACGAAAAGTGATCACAAAAGCTCACCCTGTCACTTTGTGACAGGTGAGCTAAAAAGATCATTACCTTTTCTTGAGAAAAACTAAAACATAATAAGACATCTGCCATTTTTTTTCACTTGGATTAGATAAGCACTAGATCGATAAGGTAAGTTTAATCAGGTAACCTAAACAGCTTGTTTCTTTGTGTGTTTTTTTCTGCTCTTCTTATACTTAATGTACTTGATGTACTTAAAACTGTTGCTACAGATTTTCATGCAAAAATTCAAATGGAGAGCAAACAACCAGCCTCTAAAATAAATGTATGATTTTGATACAAGATACAGACTGGTATATTATTTCAAAAGATCTTCGCTTGTTTTCAAAGACTGTTCAAAAATATAAACTTGTAGGAATAAAAAAACAACATCATATAGAAATCTGTATGGATTTCAAAAACATTTATTTTTTGCACAACAAATTTAGAGATTTGACAGAGAAATTATTCAAGGGATGAGACTGTCCTGTAATTTATTCACTCTTGTGAAATTTATCATTCTGAAGAAAATTTCATGTCTATTCATGAATAAAGATCCGAATGACCTTTCATGGGAAATGATGAAATCATGGTATTATACTGTCACACCTTGTTTTGACAACATTTAGTGTAAACACAAGACTACCAATAATCATGAAGGAATCATAAAATCAAAGCTGCACGAAGATGAAATCAAATTAAAATCTCACAAGTCAGTGCAAAAACATGTTGACAAAATACCCGTAAAGTATCACAAATTATTCTTTAGTCACCATTTTATCCTATATAGTAATAAAACCTTGGCAATAAATGTCATTTTAATAGTAAACAATATTATGTTTACACTGACTATTCACAATTTCTCCCAGGATTTCAATTATTTGCACATGCACACAAAAAACTACAACAACAACAACAAATATGTATATCAAGTCGGTTCTCCCCCATCTAGCATGTAAACCCAGCTTGCTGCAACAGTTACCAAGTCTTTAAAAAATCCATTATCCAAGATTTCCCCAGAGTAAATATGAGACAGAAATTGTCAACGTAACAAAATCTAATTTTATCGAATCTTTGACAAAATATTGTTGTTTAACAGGAAATTCTGATTCAGTGAAAACCAATTACGTGCGAGTACGGGGAATATGACAAGTACGAGCATATACTATCACAAGTAGTCACACGAGGGCGAGATTTGCCTCAGGTTAAAGAAAAGCAAGAAAATAAAATGGTTCGTATTTGATAAACTCATTACTGTAGAAAGAGAAGTGCGTAGGTTTAAAGATGAATGTAATAAATACAAAGTTGAGAATTCAATTATGTGATCTGATATTTAACTACTTTCTGCAATGTTGCTAAGGAAACAAGATATTTCGTTGACTGTACGATTTATTGCAATATGTCAATGGAAAACAGAAAATATCAATGAATCCTGGATCATTATTTGTAAATCTTTTTTGTGTAATATTCAGGTCACCTATGATTCCCATAAGGAAAGTTTAAAGGGACTTGACTGGAGCTTTTTCGACCTGACCAGACAGTGTTATTTTTTATGTAACAGTTCTTTAATATTGGTCTTGAACAATAACTTGCAAGAAAAATATTAGATGATAAGATCATTTACTCATTTTGATTTTCCGCATAATAATCCTTTTATTTTGCAAAATTAAAACCTTTTAAATGCTTTAATGTAATTTAGGCTACAAATCACATTAAAATTCATTTTTCAATTTAATAGTGAGTATAATTCAATCTCATCTTTTGCAAAATGTTCCAGTTTTAGGGTCATAGTTGAATTATTTTAGAATTTCAAATTGCTTTAGGGTTTTTGACTGCAGTGGAGCTCCTTTAAGAGAAGAAATTGAAGATATTAGAGCAAAACAGTAAGTAGCAGAGAACTTGACAGGTTAGAGGTGTGTGTGACTAATACATGTATGTTTTTCTGGTACTCCATCTAGTTATATATACTAGTATTATAAGTTATTAAGATTTTTGACAGGTTATATGGCCCTATTAAACAGTTGTTCGTAAATATAACCAGAGCTGCTAGGCGATGGTTATATTGCAAACAACCGTTTATATACGGCCATATATCCTGTCAGAAATATTCATAACGAATTTATAATACACCAAGCATCATTTTTAGAGGAATAAAGCGAGATTTCTTTATAAATCCACAGCAGCCGTGTACATAAAACTATATAAACATCACCGTTATGCAATGAAAAGTGACGTTACAAACGTGCAGTATTATAAACAAATTTACGTACCTAGCAGTTTAGGTTTTTATTGTTCTTTTTGGAACATACCTAGCTTGTGGCTTGTGAAGATTCTTTGAGGTTACACCATGTTTTCTCCCGTGCGTAGTTACATCCAGTACCTCACCACTTACTCCACTTCTACACCATGCTATGGCTGAAAGATATCACAGTAATTTAGGAAATTTGCATTCATTGTTATTAAGGACGTTTTCGGGAGTTTTCATATAGACATATAGGCAAAATTAAAACTGTTCAATAGAATTTCTTAAAAATTGGCATGTTGTTAGAATATGATAACAGAAACATTTTAAGCGAAAAAAAAATTGGGGTCACCGTTCTTATTTTCGAGTTATCTGCCCTTGAATTGGACTTTTTCGTTAAATTCAAGGGCAGATAATTTGCAATGAAAAAAAAAACAATACATTTTTTTTCTTATTTTCATGAAGCTTACCTTCGTTTTAGTCGATATGCAAAATTTCAAGAAGGAATTTAGAGTGGATAATTTTTCTTCCACTTCTTTTTTAAACCTGTGCATATTTTTCTTAAAAATGGCATTTTTTAAAGAATTTAAAGTATCTCTATTTTCATTGAAAAAAAATTAACAGAAATGATATAAGGAATTGTATGTTATTATGTATCGTACCCAACAGTAAAAAGAAAAATATAATTCAGAGGTAAAAACAAGAATTCATTTAAGTATATATAAGTTATCTGCCCTTGAATTGACCTCAAATAAGTAGAAAATCCTGATTCAGGGGCAGATAACTCAAAAACAAGAACGGTGACCCCAATTTTTTTTTCGCTTAAAATGTTTTTGTTATCATATTCTAACAACATGCCAAGTTTAAAGAAATTCTATTGAACAGTTTTAATTTTGCCTATATGTCTATATGAAAACTCCCGAAAACGTCCTTAAGATATACATTAAGAATGTTTTCATGAGTTTTCATATCCACAAATAGGCAAAATTAGAACTGTTCAATAGAATTTCTTTAAACTTTTTCATTAGAAGTATTTTCTATATATTTTCTGATATGTCTATAATTATGAAAACTGCCGCAAACGTCTTTAAAATGTGACCGCTAAAATTGTAAAACAAGCTTATCCAGCATGCTTATACATTATTAATGTGACTAACAACACAACCAAAATACAAATATACAGTCACTCAAATTAATTATGACCAACATATAATAATATTATGTTAGTCAGGATTCTTACCAGAGGAACATGGAACAAGTTTTATATCTTTCCCAGACTTTACAATCTGCTCCAAAACTACTTCTTTACTATGACAAAATCTGGTCTCAGATTGGTAAAGTTCCGGAAAATTAATCTTGTAGCCTGATGGAAGATGCAGCATGCCTGCTTGGTTACGGTCAACTATGGCACGCTGTATAGCACTTCTGTTGTATGGACACCTGAAGTGTACGATCAAAAGCTGACATATTGTCGAGGCAGGATTATTTGTATTTTTACTTCACAAAGGCAAATTATGCCTCAGAAACAAATTAATTGTTACTCCTTTAGAAAGGTCAAACATGAATTTTATTATGTTTAAATAATAGTTTAAGAGAAATGTTAGATGCTTGTTATTAAAAAAAGTAAATAATTAATGTGAAATAATTTGTCTTAAAAGTAGCAAAATGTAAACAAAATAGTATTTTGACTTCCATACAAAATACCTTTTCACTATATAACTGTATTTATTGTCAAAAGGAAATAGATGAAAGATGGTTCTGGTCAATCAGGCCAGTAAGTTTTTTTTTGATACTTTAAAAGTACACCAAAGAAGAAGCTTTTTAGTAATAAAAATAAAAGCAGCAGCACAGTGGACCTTTAATTAGTGAAGGAATAATGAATTATGGCAATCATGACAATGAGATTTATATATTTTATTTTCTATTATGAAAATAAAATATTTGAAACTGGGCACATAATGTAAATCCATATTTAGTGAATAAAATTTATACTCATATTTACTCTGTGAGAAATAAATTCATATGAAACAAGGCTAAATTGACAAGATAAGATCAAATTATGATTTATATTGGACTATCATATGCTGGAAGTTCAGGTTACATTTTTTAAGGAGTTAAATAACAAGAGCTGTCCGTAAGACAGCGCGCTCGACTTTTTTATTGCTTGCCAATAAAAAAAGTTTTTGCAGTAAAAGGCAATACAAGAATCTCTGTATTTTTAAAGTGAACAATGGCCATGAGCATTAAGATATTTAGTGAAGAATTATTTTACTGAATTGTGTGATACCCTTGAACACTGCAGCAAAGTTTGAAATGTTTAAGTCAAAAGAGGGCTGGTAAGAAAGAAAAAAAAACTAGTTGTTTGATACCCTTGAATATTACAGCAATGTTTATATGACATAATTTATGGTAAAGTGAACAAGTGGATAGGAATGAATTTTTTTAGATTTTTTAAGTTTTTTAGTGCTTGCCTATAATACAAAACATTGACAGTTAAGGGCCATAATTCAAATAAAATCTTTGACAGAATTACCTTCTCCTGGACATGTTTGGGAATCATGATTGTAAACAAGTATTCCAACTTTCAAATTAATATCTCAAACAGTTCAGTCAAAAAGTGGACTGGTACTAAAAACTTAACCAAGATTCTAAGTCGATAAAAGGCCTTAATTTTTAAAACAAATCCTTGACAGAGTTACCTTCTCTTGCGTACAGATGGGGTAATGATGTGAAATAGCATTAAAAGTTTCAAAGCAATATCTCAAAGGGTTAAGGCAATAAGTGGATTTTACCCATATTCAATGTATTTTCTAAGTCAAAAAGGGGCATAATTCTGTCAAAAACCTTGACAGAGTTATGTCCTCTTGTCTGTTGATGAAGGTCGTGATGGTAAACAAGTATGGTCAGTTTCAAAGCAATACCTCCAATGGTTTTGAAATAAAGTGAGGTGGTACAAAAAACTTAACCAAGCTCAATACACTTTCTAAGTCAAAAAAGGGCCATAATTCTGTCAAAAACCTTGACAGAGTTATGTACTCTTGTCTGTAGATGGAGGTTATGATGGTGAACAAGTATGGTAAGTTTCAAAGCCATACTTGTAATACTTCTGAAATAAAGTGGGGTGGTACGAAAAACTTAACCAAGGTGTGACGCCGACGCCGACGCCGACGCCGGGGCGAGTAGGATAGCTCCCCTTTTCATAGAAAAGTCGAGCTAAAAATGAATATTCATGCAGTGAGATATATACCATATTCACACGGTGAAATATATAATCACTCACTTAAAGAGATATATTAATATTCACTCAACGAGATGATACTGGTTTACTCTGTGGTAGATTTTGCAGCTGTGTGAGTTAAATAGAATCAGAATTATATTCAACAATGTATAATGACATCTTATTTCATACTACAAGTTTTTTTCTCTTCGTTTTATCAAACTTGAATTTTTTTGCTTGAAAAAGAATAGGGGCTGTATTTGAAAAATTTTATGTTTTCCCGAAAACCCGTCTATTTGTAAAAGACGGGACCCGTCCAAAATCTTCAAGATTCACAATAAAAAAGTCTATTTTCATAGCTGGTTCCTCGTCATGATATTGTTGTCAGAGACTCATACCCATTCATTACATAATTTTCATAGACTAGCATCCAGTTAGGTAAATTTGTAATAGATTGGACAAATTTTTTTTGTCCTTGAAGACTTGTTTTTCATTATGAAATTGAGAACTTATAATTTACTCTTCCTTAAAGTAAAACAATATCAACAAAATAATATAACTGGAAGAAAATAAGAGAGAAAAAAATCTATTTAAAGTCTTATCCATCTTAAGATTAAAGTTATTTTTGATAAAAGGAAATTAATTTCATCTCCAGGAAATGTTTCTCTCAAATGTGGTCATGTATTGTTTTCTATCTATTTTCATTTTATCTACTCAATAAGTTTCTATATTTGGAACATAAGATACCTTTTTATGGTCAGGTCTTTATAATTACAATTCCTAGACTCGTTATTGTCCATTTAACGTTTTCTAACTCTTTTTATCTATATAGAAATTTCTTAAACCTCTCCTACATTACATAAAAGGAAGCTGAGACTGCATTTAAAATTGTCTCTTTTTCCTTCTCTTTACTAATCTAAAATGTTGATTACTTTCCCCATTTAATACTTCTAAGTATAAAAAATGTAGTCAGCTGATGCAAAATTTAGAAGGGATCATCTAATTCTAATTTTGATTCAAATCAAGTCCGAAAGTAATCCATTCAGGCCTTAAAATAAATTCAGAACAAATTGTTCCAAGCTTTTTCTTCAATATTTAGCTTTTGAAGTTTTGAGGTCTAAATACACATAATTATACGATGTTTGGGGATGTTTCATTCATTATTTCATCAGGATAAATTGCTCAATCACATTCTTTTCTTAATAGTTTTGATATATACCAAACATTAGCAACCTACTGGTATATATTTATATACACCTTATACTACCAACCTATATAGATATATACACCTTATACTACCAACCTACATAGATATATACACCTTATACTACCAACCTATATAGATATATACACCTTAAACTACCAACCTACATAGATATATACACCTTATACTACCAACCTATATAGATATATACACCTTAAACTACCAATCTACATAGATATATACACCTTATACTACCAACCTAGATATATACCAAACACTATCAACCTATATAGATATATACACCTTAAACTACCAACCTACATAGATATATACACCTTATACTACCAACCTAGATATATACCAAACACTATCAACCTAGATAGATATTATTTTATATACACCTTATGCTACCAACCTAGATAGATAATTATATACACCTTATACTACCAACTTAGATAGATATATTCACCTTAAACTACTAACCTAGATATATACCAAACACTATCAACCTAGACAGATATATACATACACCTTATACTACCAACCTCAATAGATATATACACAATACTACTAATATAACCAAGACAGATATTTACACTTAACACTAACAAACCTAGATAGATATATCCTAAATACTACCAACCTAGATTGATATATACACCTTATACTACCAACTAAGGTAGTTATATACCAAGTTAAGTGATATTTCATGAAGTGGTAAATGAAAAGATGACATTCAAACTTTATTTGTTACTATTTCAGCTGTAGAACATCTATGAAAATATTATAACTATCCATGGAAAATTTGGCAATTCAAAGATGCCAAAATTTAATATCCTTTAGTAAAAAGTGACTCAGACAAGTGATATAGAGGAGAATCGTGTTTAAATGAGTAATTTGTTCTTTAATACTGGAGGTTCAGCCTATCTAACATATTAGTACAGAATGAGTAACCATGATTTAACATTTAATATCCTTTTCTATTTAAATACTAGTATCATGTTTTTGTTCAAAGTTCTTCATTTGCAATAACTGTACTTTTAATCTACAATTTCCATAAATAGTACAAATTTTTCTACTAATATCTTGCAAAAAATATATTCATTAGAATGTATAAAAGAAACAACAACAAAAAATCCTTGTCAATGATTCAACATGTCTAAAAATAGTTCTATATATGACTCCAGAATATTTATAGCCAATAATACTTTTCTTAATATGAGCATCAGTGACAAAAATAGTTTCACAAACAAAAAGTCTTAGAAAATCTGATAATTACAACTATGAGTCAACAGTTTCCAGCTATTTACAGCCTTGAATTTCTTCAGCATGATAGAGTAACAGAAAGTCACATAATTATGAAGATTCAAGTTACTATTAACTTATGTTTTTCTATAACACTATTTGCCTAATGCCTTTCTAAGACATTATTTTCCCTTTTTGTATTTTCTGATCGCAAATCAGAAAATTCAATGCTGACATTCAATCTCTGACACAGAAGCTTCACAACAAACCTAACAACAAGTAGTTCTCAAAACAGCTTAAAACTAGCGATGTTAAAGAAAGAAATATTTTTATTTTGTTACAAGTATCAAACAAATTACAACGCATTCAAAGTTTAAAAGTAGCGTTGGCTTATAGAATTGTCAATTCACCAAATACGCGGATGAATATGAAAATGCTTTTTTTAGCGATGTTGATGACCAGTAGTGGAACATATACATGTCCGAGAAGATTTTCGCAAAATTATTTACATCAATGTTAAACAACAGGTATATCGTGAACAAAATACCTCAAAATTAATTTTGATTTCTCTGAGTATTTGTTATGACCATTTTTTTTTCTACTACATTATTTACCTACTTTTTCCTAAGATATTATTTACCTTTTTTTTTTCTAAGATATTATTTGCCTATTTTTTTCTAAGATATTATTTACTTTTTTTTCTCAGACAAATTTACCTACTTTTTCCTAAGAATCATTATTTACCTATTTTTTAAGATTGAATATTAATATTCAAAGTAAATCAATACTTTATAACAGTTTACTATGTCAAACATTATTAAATAAGAAACTCTCAGATTTAAATATCAAAAGAGCTGCACCCTGATTCCCCTAACATGACTCTTTTATGACAAACAGAAATGTCTGAATGTTTTGTGAAGACAATTAGATTTATCTGACATCTTGAGCAATAAAGAAGACCACTGGAATGCTCTTCTGTAAAATTCTATTGATGTCTTAATGTCTCTTACAGTTAATTTAACTGTTTACAAATCTATTTCAAAGACATTTTAAATTCAGTCAGACAGAAGGCTCAGATTTATTCTCAATCAAGGTTTTAGAAGAAGGCAATAAATAGCAAAATGTTTTTGTTATTGATGATACAAAATGTAATTGTGTTTGCTCTTTGGTTATGATGATTTTTTTCATTACTGAGAGCTGTTTCTTATTTTTCTTTTTGAGATTTAGATCTATTCTTTATTTCTAGTTTTGATAATTTTTTAGTTTTTATGATTAAAGAAAGTGAAAATTGTTTCCTTAAAAAAATAAAACCAATGAATACTTGCATTAAAAACTGGAAATGTGTCCATCTGAGGCACCTAAATGCTCCCACTTCATTTGCCTGTCCCAGTGGTATATTTACATATTTTATAAAGGTCAAGTGTCATATTTATAAGTAAGATTATACAAGTATAAATAATAGTATTATAATTTATAAAATTCACAAGCCTGTGACTGGGCAAATTCTAGTTATTCATTACACAAGGATTTCACAGCAAGTGTCACTGTGACCTTGACCTTAATATCACCTCAAAATCAATAGAGGTCATCTCCAAGCCATCTGCAATGTCCAAATGAAGTAACATAAATGATGGCTTATAAACATCTCAAGAAATTTACCAAACAAGAATAACAGGTTGGGAATGGATGTATGGACAGATATACTTATGATATGGACCACCCGTAATTATGCTTCCATTTTTCTGAGTGGCAGCATAAAACTGGTTGAAAGTACTTACGATTACATAAATACATAAATATTAAGCATGATAAAAATAATTTTTGAATAGATAATTTCAAATTATTAAAGACATATGATAAAATGTACCAACTAAAAAAAAAGTTGTCCATTATAAAACATATTTTCAAAAGGAAAAACTACCTTCCAACAGTCAATGAGGAGAGATAAATAGGGGAACAAAAGAAGTGAGACAACAGCGCCCCCTGGAGGCCCACAACATTCCAGCGTGACATCTTATCACTGCAAGACATTGACAGAGTTCTCTCCCCTCTACCAGGCTTTATCCTGAAATAAAAGGTTTTATCATAATTACAAAAGGTTTTAGTCATTCGAGCTTGACATTATCGGAGATTTATCTAATACATGAATATTACAGATAAGTAAATAACTGTAATGTTTAGTGATTTATCTATTACTGGTATTTCTTATTCTTGTCTCATTAAAACATGTACTTTAGTCAATTGAGAGTAATTTTTACAAAATTTCAGATAGCAGACGACAATTAATACTAAAACCACTTTTCTTTAACTGTATTTTATACTGATACATCGATATTGTCTGGAATATTCAAAAGATAACAGTTTTAAAAGGAAATAATTTCACAAAATTGTCTTCAATTTAATCTCCTGAACATAACACTAATTTTAATATGCTTACTCTTGCTTCACAAATAATGTTTAGAAAGGGGTAATAATATTCAATCTACAGGCAATCATTGTTATTTCCCTTCAGCCAGCAGCTAAGGGACTTCGAATATTACTTTTGATATTCTTTTATTTTCAATCATCAAAATAATTATACACTGGAAAAGAAACATTCATGTACATTTGTTTTACATTTTGAAATACAGCAATCATTGCTTTGGTGTAATTAGGATAGAATCTCTTTCAAAATGGAATGTTAGGTTCACAAAGAAAATTACATTTAAATCATTGCATTAATTTAATTGTTAGAAGCATTATGAAAACTGCTAAGTTAACTTTGAAAATTAGAACACTTATAAAACAAGCACATGCTGTCAGGTGTTCTAGATTTGTTGTACTGTTTCATCTTATTTAGACCAAGATAAAGGTTTGCATTAAACCATTTAATGCTGAACTTAAAACTGTTCATCACATACCTGTGCCACTTTTGTGAAACCATAAATATGGCATAAAACAGCTGAGCATATATTTTGACATGATGTCACATGCGTTATACAAAAGTAGCATTATAGCACATTAATATTAGCTTTACACTATGGGCACATCACTGAAAATGTGATCGTTTGTTTCTACTGTAAACATTTTTTTTAGTATAAAACTACAAGAATAATACATTTGTATATTTATGTAGGTTAATTACTAAATTTATTGAATTCCTTGAATAAAATAACATTATGCTTGCATTATGTACTTTTATTAAACTTGTTCAATAATTCTGTACTGAACCTACACCCATTTAATGTCTACTCTATCTTTTTTTTTTAAAAAAAAAACCTTTACAAAAAGCATAATGTTATGTAAAATACAAAAAAAGTTGTTTTGCACTTTGTTTCACTGAAACATAAAAAGAAACAAGTTATTAAAACATACTTTAAGCCGTAGTGTGCTTGTGGCAAACTTTATATATGCATGTGACCAGTGCAAACCAAGATTAACATGCACATCTATGCTGGGCAGCAAGTGTCCTTATTTTGAAATTTTCCCTAAAAATGATCCATGGTTTTGTCCAGATTGAAAGAAGGACAAGTCCATTTAAGATATAGAGTGTTGTCAAGGTTAACTTGAAAGGAAAAATATAACACTTTTATTATTTTCCATTAGTGACATTATGCTCATATTTCCATCGTCAAGTTGAACTGAATTGACAACATATTTCGAAAGATTGACTGTTATAATGGTGATTAACCAATACTCAATATTGGAAAACGTTTTTGATAGAATATATATCCTGCCTTAAATATAAAAAGACTGCCCCACTCTTTTTATAAATTGACTGTTTCAGGTAAATTTTGGTAGATATTCAGATATTGTTTGGGGGGCAACGTGTGTAATTTATCTTTCATGAGAAGTAAATAATAAAAAATTGAAAGACATTCAAACAAAATGTAAACTTGTTTTGACTTTTACCTGTTTACTCATTATATACCCTTGTATGGGCATAATGTCACTTTAATCCTTAACCTGGTGGAACCAAAACAAGTTGGCTTCTGTCAACAGTATAGATTCAGACCAGCTTGCACTTAACGTGTAATCTAACCTGACTCAGACTATGCTATTGGCTGCAGTCTGACCAGGCTCTATACTGATCAGGTCTAGGATTTCATGATATTTATGGACAGTCTGTAAATTTTTGGACAATCCATAATTTTAAAGATTTTTTTATCTGTAAATTTACAGACATTAAAATATGAAAATAGTAGAATTAAGTGGCATTAAAACTCAAAACCGCAGGTTAAAATGAATAAGGTTATAAATGTATAATATGAATATGGTAAGATTCAGAACAATTTTATGATTTTCAATTTTCACTTTTTAAAAAAATTCAAAATCATCATACAACTCCATTACCTTTGTAAATATAAACAATCAATAAAACAACTTGTTTTAAGTTGTGGATTTTAGTGTAAAACTAAAAACAGCAAATTCCACTTGAATATCTGTAAATTTATGGATTGAAAAATCTTTAAATTTCTAGACTACTGGGATCCGATGTATTTACCGGACAATCAGTTTACCCGACAAAAGCTATCGGATTCCTGCCGAATAGTGCTTTATTTTTTTATTTGATTTAAAAAATAATACAAAAAAATCGTACACACACTTTCTATTTAAAAGTAAATAGCAACAAAACCACTCTCAGGTTAATATTGTTGATTCAGTTTTTTATCTACTAACGTGCCCTTTTGTTTACTAGTTATTTCATGACCTAGTCATGCGGGGGAATTATCTGTTCTGCGCAGCCCGAATATGGAGGCCCTAAATAATGGGTTATTTTAGATAGGTTTTACTTTTAATTCTTGTCAACGTTACATTAGGAGACAATCGTAACACATTTTAATGATAAAAAGTAATTTGAAATTTCGTCCAAACAGTATCTCGTTGTTGACTTACAAAGAAATGCAAATTAAAAAAACATATTTTATAAGGAAACAGGTTAGCCCATGGGAGGAAACTCTACACGAAATGTAAATAAAATAAGATTTTATGACTTTTGTAACATGCTTCACGATGACCAAAAGGTAACTGTATGACAAAGAACAGAATTCCATTTGAATATCAAAATGTTTCATACGGATCAGGAAGAATCAATACGATAATTGTGTTAATAGTGTTAATTTCAATTACACCTTATATATTGGCCTCTACGTAACAGACATGGCAGCCGTGTCTATTTCTAGTGACATACTCGGTTTTTCCAATGTTTTAACATTGCCTTTCAATAGTCGTACTTTCCTTGCTGATTATTTTAAGATTAATTTTAATTCACAAATTCAAAAATTTTGAAACACAATGTCCGGTTAATTGAGTTGTCTACATGATTTTTTTCCTCTTATAATGCCCTACTTTAAAGACACATTTCTACAGTCAAATGTTTGATTTTATGTTTGATAAAGTAATGTTTACGTGTATTAAGAACTCAAAATTATTTGGGTAAAATTCTATTCTTTTTTATTATTTTGAATAAAAGTTAAATGTAAAAAACATAATATTTTGTCCGGTAATATGTAGGATCCCAGTATCTATAAATTTACTGAAAGTCCATAAATATCATGAAATCCTAGACCTTCTGATGGCTAACAAACTTCAAAATTTCATCTCAATATCCCTAAAAAATGATAATGAACAGTTCCAATAAATGGAAGCTGGGTCATATAGTCCATTTAAATAAATCTGCAGGTTAAGTCTTTAGAAGTCAGACATGACACATGACAATAGCAGCTGTCAATTAAATCAAACTATACCAATCAGGACAAGATTGTTCTGTTGTATAATGAATACTTGTGTCAAATTCAGTCATCATTCGGAAGGTTTTAATCAACCTTATCATTAAATTCTGATGTCAGACCAAGAAAGCCTAATGTCTGTAACAGACAATATACGTCAGTGCTATAACAAGAAATCATTGCTACAAATACATGTAAGAATCCATGTAACTGTTCAATATATTGTAGCATCAGGGATGATGAATCACTCACAAACATCTGGTGGTCTGCAGCACATAGACCATATGAGCCGTGTCACGACAAAACCAACATAGTGCGTTTGCGACCAGCATGGATCCAGATCAGCCTGCGCATCCACGCTGAGTGAGTGAGTGAGTCTGATCAGGATCCATGCAGTGTTCGCTATCAGTTTCTCTACTTGTTATATAGTTGTAAGCGAACAGCATGGATCCTGATCAGACTGAGCGGATGGGCAGGCTGGTCTTGATCCATGCTGGTCGCAAACCCATTATGTTGGTTTTGTCATGACGCGGCTCATATGTTCTTGTGTTTCAATCACTCCTTTGGTACTGTCACTTTGAATCGATTGAGCTTACACTGTATAAGATAAAAATTGGTCATCATCAAGTTATGTCCATGTTAACGTCAAATTTATGTCAAAGATAGGTCAAAGCTATATCAAAGTTCATGTCAAATTAATGTCAAAATTATGTCAAAATAACGGGTAGTTTCATATTTATCATTTTCGGTTATGCCAGTTAACCAATAAATCTAATTAAGAACCTGAGAAAAGCTTTATCCAAAAACAATAAAACTTCTCATTAAAATATGGTTAAAAATCTCACAAATTGAAAAATAAGAAAACATATAAAAACAATTAGCTACCTTGCATAATGGACCTTTAACAAATTAATTAATTGATATGAATTTTTGTTATTTGTTAATATCAACTTCAATTTCATTAAAAAAACCTACAAATATCAAATTTTCAAAAAACAAGACTCCAGAAAGTCAAACCATATTGACTGGTTTTATATCATGAAGGAAAACAAAAGCAGTAATGAAAAGGGGCATAATCTTAATCTTGCAATATTTCAGACATTGCAAAGGTTTAAATAGATATTTTTCAAGATAAAGGCCAAATAATTCTCAGTATTGCAGTATCTGATAGAAAGTTCAAACAAAAATCATAAAATAGAAATATGATTATCTGGTTACCATGACTACAGGAAGTCATTGCAAATTTTTGAGAATAAGTATAAAAAGATCAAAGATGTAGAGACAGGGAAAACTCCTGATTTACATGATTCAAGTACAGTATGTTACGTAAATTCTGATGATACAAAATTAATGTACTTTTGCCCGATTAATAACTTTGGAAAAATTGTAAACACACACTATATGTACTTATATTACTGTAAAGACATACTGAAATCAAGTTCTACATTCCTTATGTCATTTTTTTCATATCTTGATGACCTATTTTCCTGATTTATTTTGAAAGGCATTGGTCTGAAACACAAAGAACCCGAGTGCTTTTCTGATTTAATTGACCTACATTCCCTGTATTAGATTTCATAAATGAATTCACTATTAATGTTAATTTTAATCAGATTTTCAGAGAATGACAGTAATTTAACTCAGACCATCATGTTTCCTGGCTTGTGGGATTTATCTTAGCTATTGCTTTAAACCACAGTATATTCAGTGCATGGAACATAGTTGATTTAGTGCACTTAATTTATTAATGGCAGCCTTAATCTATGTCAAATCATGAGGACAATACTAATGTGATGTGATTAGAATTATAGCATAATTATAACAATTTGCACTGGTCACTGGTCAGTATGTCATCTTTATGATATACATGTACTTTTATTAGGTTGTTGTTGTCCTGGTGAAAGACAACCTCAGATGCTCTTTTTAATGCATTATTTTAGACAAAAGCAGGTCAACAAAAAAAAGCACTGGCCTCTCAGCAAGCTGGGCCTTTGTATCAATATTATCTTTGTTTAGTATTTAATGATTATGGCTAAGGCTATGGGAACCCAAATATCAAACATGACTTTAAACGAGAGCCACTGCTTAGCTAATCTCAGCAATTTTCACTAATATGACCTTTAGTGCCAAGGTCAAATAAAGGTGACATATTTGAATTATTCAACATAAGGGCTTTGTCATAAGTGTTCTTTTGTCCAAGTATAAAGCAAAATATATTTTTTTTGTTTGGTTTTGTTTTGGGTTTTACGTCACATCGACACAGTATAGGTCATATGGCGACGTTCCAGCTTTACTGGTGGAGGAAGACCTCAGGTGCCCTTCTGTGCATTATTTCAGGCACGAACAGGCACCTGAGTAGAACCACCGACGTTCTGTAAGCTAGCTGGATAGCTTCCTCACATGAAAGAATCCAAAGTCCCTGTCGGGATTCGAACCCACAGCGGTGAGGGGCAAGTGGTTTGAAGTCAACGACCTTAACCTCTCAGCAACGGACGCCCCCTAAAGCAAATATATAAATACATAACAAAGTTATAGCCATTCACTAATTTTACCTTAAGTGTCAAGGTCAAATTATGGTCAAGATCAAATTCAATGAAATCTTCTTTAATGTTTTCTCCAAATATTTGTTGTGCACATGATTAAAGACAATACATTCAATTTTAACAAAGTAATGGCCAATTATATATAATAAACAAAACTGTTAAATTACATAAATTTAACCTTCAAGGTCAAGCTCATTGATAAGTGAATATGGTCAGAATGAATTTGCTCTTAAAGGTCTTGTCCAAAGGATTGTTGTGTCCAAATATGAAGAAAACCCATTCATAAATAACAAAGTTATAGCCAATTATAGCAAAAGTAAAGTAAAATTCAAAATTCAAGGTCATTTATGAGGCAAAGTTAAGATAAGTCTGTGCTACCTGAAGCTTTTATCTAAAGGATTGTTGTGTCTAAGTATGAAGACAATCCATTAAGAAATAAGTAAAATACTGGCCAATGTTAAAGTTTTCGGATGGCAATGGCAACTGGAATGAAAGACATGACTGTAACAATACCTCAAATTTTTCTTCCAAAAAAAGATTAGCTTAAAGTTTTACCAATACATAACCTGGCTGACAAGTTCTACATTACAACTTTATTGTCAGTAATGATGAGGAAAGGTACTATTATAATTCATAATTGTCAATTTTTACAACTTAAAGTCAGTACTGATGATGAATGGATAGTACTACTATAGTATTATTATTCATAATTGTCGATGTAGGTGTGATCTGACTGGACTGACACTGTGTGTGATAAGACAGAAACTCTAGTCTACTATTATGTATGTGGGGCAAATTAATGATCAGAGATCATCAATATCCATTTCTTGCAAATTAGTTTCTTGATTTTCTAAATGTTTAATATTAGGGACTTGTAAATATGAAAAAAAGATGGAATCACTACAACGTATGAGAGTGCATAAAATTTGTTTTTTTGTGATGTAACTCATTTACAAGATTAACACATTTCTAATTATTTACTTGTCCATGTGGTTCTTTCCTAGGAAAACAAAGACGAAAATAATCATTGAGAAAAATAAAATACCAATGCTAAGGCATAGTCATCCATTATCATGTATGAAAATAGAGAAATGCCAATTTACAAATTGTGAGCTGAAACTTTGCTGTGATAACTAGAATGACTAAGACAAAAAAATTGTTGAGTTGTGACTTGTGTTGTTTATCATATCAATCTTCGTGTATAGAACTATACAACTCCTAGTCTATTATTTGTTTGTTTGTTTGATTGAGTTTTATCTCTTACCAACACAGTATAGGTCATATAGCTATGTTTCAGCTTTACTGGTGGAAGAAGTCCTCAGATCCCTTTCATGCATTATTTTAGGTATGAACAGGCTTCTGAGTAGAACCACTGCTAGCTTGATAGCTTCCTCACATGAAAGAATCCAATCTCCCTTCCAGGATTTGAACCCACAGCAGTGAGGGGCAAGTGGTTTGATGTCATCAGCCTAGTCTATTACCCAAAGAAATGTGTGAGAATGGTGAAATGAACTGAACTGATTTTAAATAAATTTCACATAGTCTCCATACTGAAAAAACAATTTGGATGTTTTGCTTTTGCACCAAAAATACTAAAAGATGAGTAAGATTACAAAACGTGTTGGAGCACCACACTAAATAATGTATTTCTGTATATATACCAGACAGGCAGCATGAATGATTAAATGCTTAAATCTCCCCAGTTTTCACCTGTCGAATTGCACTGTAAGACGTCTTCTACATCTCTTCACACTGATTTATATACATTTATGATATATGAATAAAAAATGAAAGAATCGGCGAAAAATAAAAAAGCAATATTTTTTTACTTTCTGATCATGATTTCTGCAAACGTCTAGAAGTACTACTCCAACATTTAAGCAAGTTAAATCCCTAAAAAGAAAAAATCTGGCCAAGACAAGGTAAGATTGTACCTGGCCAATTTCATGTTTTTCTAATACTGGTTCCTTGTATCTATGGGTTTATTTGCATTTTAAAGAATTCCATAAGGATTTAAATCTTCTAGAAATTTTTTTTGTTTTTAAAAATAGATTTTAAATGTAAACATTAGAGCGATCAGTGATCACATGTGTCGCCTCATGATAGCCAATTGCATGTTTCAGCAACTGTGTAGCAGGAGACACAAAAGTCATTAACAGGGGAAAATGCATTGTTTTTTTTTCCAAGGGTCATAACTCAGCCAAAAATAATTCAACTGGCTGTGTAAATGTGACAAAATAAGGCTACAACTTCTGCAATCTCAATTACTTTACCTTAAAACATCAATGGCACCTTCAAATAAGTTCTAACAAAAAGGACTTGATGACATAATATTTATCTTTGCACTTCATTGTATTCAAATGTTTTAAAATATTACAGGCATGTACATGTATTAGCAAAAATTAAACAATGAGAGTCCCTACGAAAATTTATACATATAGTTGACAATTTGGACACATTGCCAACTCAATCCTTTACCAAACAAACTTACCTAACACAGTGTACTTGCAAAAATAGATTTGTACAGTATTTTTTACCAGTGCCTTGTCCTGTTTCTATGCAAAAATAACTTTTGTGATTTCATATTGTAAACAGTCACAATCCCTTTGCACTTTCCCTACTGTTGTTCTTGTGAAAATAAACAATTTCAAAACAAGGCTCTATGCAATCATAAGAACTTTGTAAACTCAGTTTTAGATGTTGCTAATCAAATGTTATTTCCTGTTTTGACATGAAATCTTAAAATGAAGAAGTCAACAACAACAGGTGAAATTTTATGAAAACAAAAAACATCAATAACATGTTGGAACTTGGACTAACTCATTTGTTACATTCAAAAATCTTCGCTTCCTGATGTATTATTCATCATTAACTTCTTTTCATATAAAACATTTTTCTTTTATGGTAGTGACAATCCAATAAACCTCTTTTTCTCCATTTTTTTTGAAGTCAAAATATTCAGAAATATGCCATTTTCCAGTCATAACTATATAATACATGTGAACTTTTTTTGATGATCAAGTGGGAGATTTTTCTTAAACAAGAGGGCCATGATGGCCCTGAGGTCGCTCACCTGTATATAGGCCCCCGAACAAACTTGGAAGACACCCATTAGAAGATGTTTCATGATGTTAAGTTTTTACTACACACATATAATGAAAAACAATGACCTCCCCAAGCCCCCCCCCCCCCCACAGCAGGGCCAATTTTAACCCAAGGGCTTTTATTTGAAAAAACTTGGTAGACACCCATAAGAACATGTTTAATGCTAAACATCTAAGCTCTAGCTCATTGGGTTTTTTTAAAAGAAGATTTTTTAAGTTTTTACTATACACATATATTTAAAAACAATGACACCCCTGGGACAGGGCCAGTTTTGACCCCAGGGCTTTTATTAGAACAAACTTTGTAGACACTTACTAGAAGATGTTTCATGCTTAATATCTAAACTCTAGCTATTTGGTTTTTTTTCAAAGAAGATTTTTAAGTTTTTGTTATACACATAAAAGGAAAATCAATGACCCCCGGGGCGGGGACAATTTTGACCCCAGGGCTTTCATTTGAACAAACTTTGTAGACACTCACTAGAAGATGATTCATGCTTAATATCTTAACTCTAGCTATTTGGGTTTTTTCAAAGAAGATTTTTTAAGTTTTTGCTATACACATATAAGGAAAATTAAGGCCACCCCCCGGCAGGGCCAATTTTGACCCCAGGGCTTTTATTTGAACAAACTTGGTAGACACCCATTAGAACATGTTTCATGCTAAATATCTTAGCTCTAGCTCTTTGAGTTCTTTAAAAGAAGATTTTTTAACTTTTTACTATATGCATATAGGGAAAATTAATGACCCCCTGGGGCTGGGCCAATTTTGACCCCAGGACTTTTATTTGAACAAACCTGGTAGACACTCATTAGAAGATGTTTCATGCTAAATATCTTAGCTCTAGCTCTTTGGGTTCTTTAAAAGAAGGTTTTTTAATTTTTTACTTTATGCATATAGGGAAAATCAATGACCCCCTGGGGTGGGGCCAATTTTAACCCCAGGGCTTTTATTTGGACAAACTTGGTAGACACTCACTAGAAGATGTTGCTTGCCAAATATCTAAGCTCTAGCTCTTTGGGTTTTTTAAAGTTTTTTCTTTCGGTTGCCATGGCAACCAGAGTTCTGCATGGAATTAAATTCTTTGAACAATTTTTAAAGGTGACCACCAAAGGAACATTCCTGTGAAGTTTGGATGAAATTGGCTTAGTGGTTTATGAGGAGATGTCATTTAAAGTAAAAGTTTACGGACAGACGCCGGACGAAAAGAGATCACAAAAGCTCACCCTGTCACTTTGTGACAGGTGAGCTAAAAAGAGAGAGATTTTAAAATTTGCAATAAACAAAGAAGAAAGTTCTGATATCAAAAAGTGGGAGATTTCTTTAATTTGTGAAAATACCCTTTATTTTAAGAAAAATCTCTGAAAATATGGCTACAGAAAGTGGGAGTCTCCTGCTAAAAGTGGGAGAGTTCACACTGTATGCTATATACATGTACTATCTGGGCATCTATAACTCTACCTCATTAATAATATCTTACATGGACTTTCTTTCAATCTAGCAAGAACCATTCGTCATTTTGAGGGAAAATTTCAGAATATGTACAACTTTTTATTTTTAGTGTACTGTTATAGTTTCAAAAAATTTACTCATTGGCCAGTTACCAGACTGAGCTTCTGTTGCTATTTGTCAAGTAAATGATTTGTTTTTGTAAGAGGTTTTTACTACTTTGTTTATTATTTTACTACTAATTTTCACATTCAGATACTTTCTTCAGGTGAAAATCATCTGCCATTCCCTAATACCATTATTTAAAATGTCATATTAGTGATGTTCGTCCTTTCCTAAGCAGGAATAATACATTTGTTTCAGAGGCATAATATACCTTTATTAAAGCATTATTTTTCATGAGGGCAAATGACGGTTGATAAAATAAGACAATCTTGTTGACAGCTTTTTCAAAATAATGTAGTAAATCATTTTTACCGAAGCACAATATAAAAACACTTTTGTAATGAATATTAAAAAAAGTTCAATTAATCAGACACCCTGACTTCTACTAATTAGTAAAATGGTTCTTTAGCTATAACAATGAAGCAGAAGCTTTTGTCTTGTGGAAGAGCTGATCATAATAACGTGGTTAAAGTTGCAGCAAATAATATTCAAATGCTTTCTGATGTACTCATAAGCATGCAGTGCAGATATTTAAAAAATCCACTTTAGTTTCCTATAATTATTATGGGCAGATTTTTTTTCAGTCTGAACAATGGTGAAGTACTTACACTACTTAGGAATGTTTACATAACAGAATTTATTTATATCTTGCTTATGACATAATACATAACAATATAATGGTAATAACATGTATCTTTTCCATTGCATTGGTCTTTTTTTATCACATACTGTAAATAATAGCAATCCCCTGTCCATCCCCTGCCGTTCTTTGTGAGAAGAAATAAGTCAAAAACACTAACAAAAACATCACAACATCAAAAGTACATTTTTTTCTCAGAAATTTTTTTCTATAACTTATCAAAGAAATATTAGGATTGCGTTAGTAGAAAGATGAATGGTATCACAAATTTACAACTACATGTAAATTAACATCTTTATTTAACCTGAAGCAAATTAGGACTGAATGATCGAAGAATAACTTCAATACTTCAATTTTATCCTTTGTGACAGTGTCACTACTGTGTCATGTTTTTGTTTTTTTTAATTTCTAAAAGGGCATACCATATAAAAGACTAGTGAAATAAGCAAAGTTAAGTAATGACATAAACCTTTGCTATAATATAAAAGTGGTAAAATATATGAAATTTTGAAGCCTCAATACGCTATTTGGAATCTGTGGTCGTATATAATGTCTCAGATTTATTGTAGGGAAGCATTTCTCTCTCATCTGCCCATGCACCAGCCCAAGAGTATTGCTTATATTTCTATAAATTTGGAATTGTCATGTATGTATTTACGTATGTACATACATATGTATGATTGTTGTATGTATTGTACCTATGTATGTACATAATGTATGTTAGTGTGTTGCATTGGTGAGATGGTGACTCTGGCTTTTAAGTCATAACTTTTCTTAGGAAACTTATATCATACATTGTTGTGCAACACAATGGTTTGCATCTTTCAGGCCTAGAATTTCGGTATTTATCAAACTGTTCCACAAGTTTCTGGATCTTTAATTTCTTTTTCAAACCAGTTCAACTAAGATTTTAAATTCTAAAGGTTTGTATGATAAGTTGACGAGTTGAGATTTATTGAAATGTAATTAATTTGGTTTTAAAAGCAGGCACTCAGTTAGGATGAGGGAGGAGGGGGTTATAAGTTTGATCTATCCGACCTAAATCTCAAATATCTGTGTTACAAACAAGCTATTGTGGTAAAATTGCAAACATTTAGGTTATATATTATCACAGCTGCCCTCTATGTTTGTCACAGCTAAATTTTGCATTAAATCACATTGAAAACAAGGATTATTAATGTCAAATGTACATCTATATTTGTGCTCCGTATTATAATAAATATAGAAGGGATTAAGTAACCATGTCATAATATGACGTATGACACATTCTCTAGCCAGCCAATGAAAATGCAGGTTATGTTCTAAGTCAGTCAGAACATATTAAGTAAATCTTATTAAGGCAAGGCTTGCTCACTCACTCTGAAAACCTTTAATCAATAAGGTTTACTTAATATGTTCTTACAATAACTAAACAGTACATCATGTACAGTTAAAAGTACTGAACTGTCAAATATTAGACTACAAGTACAGTTATAAGAATAAAGGTACTGTCATTGAGGAATAAGAGCTGTCAGAGGTAACATTACTCGCTCAACTTATCAACATTGGATGCATTAAAGAAAGACAAATTTATGAAAAACAATCAATTATAATACAACATTTCTTTATCAAATATCAAAACTGAACTATATGATTTCCATTTTACTAATATTTTTTGTTGTTTATAAAGGGTATATTATACAACAGGCATATTTACCTGAAAGCTCCTGTTATATGATAGTTATCTCCTGCACCAAGCGGATCCTGTATTCCTTCACTTACACACTTAGCACCTGTGCGGTAGATGTCATTTACTGTAATATAATATTTATTGCGTATTTGAATTTCACTGGTTGCCCATATGGGCGAGTCCTCCAGACGAGTATTAGTCATTTTATATTTTGAAGAATAGTTCATAATAGAGATTCAGAAGTATGCCACAATTCCAGAAGCTTCTCCCTCGATTACAGACTCATCTGAAAGACTGATTAGAAATTTTAGTAGGTCAGCTCAGGAATAGAAAAATTACAAGTCTTGCACTCTAAAAGATTGAGCTATGCTGGCTGGCTAATGTAATATTTATTGTTTTGGTGTAACGTATTCAAGTGACATTCAGCCCATCTGAGTGTCAACCAGTCAGTGGATAGGTAAATACATCAAAAAGCTTGACATTTTTCAATAATTGCATTAAATTTTATATTTCGATATGAAAAAATAATCAACAATTCATGTGATCAACGAAAATTTCTAGAAATTCATTTAGAAATATCTTTATCGTTCGAATTCTAAAAAATGGGGAGTCCTCAGAAGTATTAGTCTTTTTATTGTTTGAAAATTATTCATCAATAAATTATTGTGTCAATCCCATTTTAATAGTTAATCTTTTGAAAAATATTACTAATTCAACAGAACTTGACAGCAAAAAAATGTGCATAATGTCAATTTAGAATCATAACAAACATTGTCCATGTCATATAAAGCACCTGGCAACAATGTAGAACCCTCATACCCATCCTCCCTGAATGTGGCCAATACACACTTGCAATCTAATGCTTACAAATGAAAACACAATTTCAAATTTTTTACATAAATGTCTCTAAAATATTATGTGTACAGCATGATACATTTGTAACACTATCATCCTGATGGCATTTTCTGAAATTTCTTTCCTCAGGTTTCTCTAAACATTCTAATATATGTTTATGTTTGTTTCTTTGGTTTTAAGGTCAATTTTAACATATTTTTAGTGAAATCTCAACAGTTGGTCCATCAAAATGCTTTTATGAATAACTCTCCCACATGACCTGGATAACTCTCCAACATGACCTGGATAACTCACCCACATGACCTGGATAACTCTCCCACATGACCTGGATAACTCTCCCACATGACCTGGATAACTCTCCCACATGACCTGAATAACTCTCCTACATGACCTGAATAACTCTGGATAACTCTCCACATGACCTTGATAACTCTCCCACATGACCTGGATAACTCTCCCACATGACCTGGATAACTCACCCACATGACCTGGATAACTCACCCACATGACCTGGATAACTCTCCACATGACCTTGATAACTCTCCCACATGACCTGGATAACTCTCCCACATGACCTGGATAACTCTCCCACATGACCTGAATAACTCTCCTATGGATAACTCTCCACATGACCTGGATAACTCTCCACATGACCTTGATAACTCTCCCACATGACCATGATAACTCTCCCACATGACCTGGATAACTCTCCCACATGAACTGAATAACTCCCCCACATGACCTGGATAACTCTCCCATATGACCTGGATAACTCTCCCATGTGACCTGGATAACTGGATAACTCCCCCACATGACCTGGATAACTCTCCCACATGACCTGAATAACTCTCCTACATGACCTGAATAACTCCCCCACATGACCTGGATAACTCTCCCATATGACCTGGATAACTCTCCCACGTGACCTGGATAACTCTCCCACATGACCTGGATAACTCTCCCACATGACCTGGATAACTCTCCCACATGACCTGGATAACTCTCCCACATGACCTGGATAACTCTCCCAAAATAACCTAGTAGAAATCCTGCATGATTTCTAAAGATCAATTGTCAACTGAAAATTCTGCTCTACCCAAGGATTGAATCAGTGACCAGTGATTACAAAATAATGCTCTCCCTTTTGAGCTAAGGGAGACAGCCCTTACTTAGGTTAAAATATCTTAACAAGTATAGATTGTAGATATGTACATTGATGATTTCAACACCTGTTAATTCACATATAATACTTTGATAATGAGCTTACTTAAAAACTCAAGTATTGAAAAAATATAATGCCTAAATGCTTTATTACTTAATATGATCAGGAATGTATTACTATAATTATCACAAGTGTTGAATATGCTGCTAACATACTGTATAATATATTGTCAATATCCTTTTCAATCTTAATAGAAAATCACAGGTTTTGCTTATTCCATGTATATAAGGATTAATGACCAAATACAAATTTTCTCATGCCAATTCTAAGTGGTAACTGCTTTATTATGCACCATTAATAAGGCAATTACAACAAATAAATTAGGCAATTCTCTGAAATTAATAATAATTGAATGAACAAGAGCTTTTTACAAGACCATATGATGGTCATTAGTAATAATTCAAAGTTTCAAAGCAATATCTCGATGATTTTAATGAAAAAGGGAAAGCAGTACAAAGAACTTATCCTATGTGTGACACTGACATGGAAAAGGACAAAAGATGATGATATTCAGGTCAACAGGATAGCTCTCCTTATTCTTCAAATTAATTGGCTATAAACTAATATTCATATTGAATACAAACAAGATATATATGTCAGTGATAACTGATAATGAAGGAATCAGATGTTAACAATAGATGTATTAATGGATGTGAATTCAAACTGTAAAATTATGACAATAGTCGGACAAAATCTAGTATAGGTCACCTTTACAATTAGGTCAAATCAACAACTGACAGGAGTTCATTTAGTACATATGAGCCGCGTCACGACAAAACCAACATAATGGGTTTGCGACCAGCATGGATCCAAACCAGCCTGCGCATCCGCGCAGTCTGATCAGGATCCATGCTGTTCGCTATCAGTTTCTTTACTTGTTATAGGGTCTGTAAGCAAACAGCATGGATCCTGTTCAGACTGCGCAGATTTTTCTGGATCCATGCTGGTCGCAAACCCATTATGTTGGTTTTGTCATGATGCGGCTCATATTATGTCAAAATCATTCCTTGAATTATTAAAGGCATACAATTTTCAATATTGTTTCAGCTTACAGAACAGCCGTGGTTCTACTCAAGTGCCCATCGTTTATGCCTAGAATAATGCACGGAAGGGTACATGAGGTCTTCCTCCACCAGTAAAACTGGAAAGTTTCCATATGACCTTTACTTTGTTGTCTGACGTAAAACCCAACAAAAAATATATATATACAGTTTAAGTTGGTGAAGAAACATTCCACAGTGTAAAACAGATTTCAAGATTTTATATGGAAAATAAAGATCATAGTTTGTACTGAAATCAGAAAATAATTAAAGTGACTTTATAACGTTGGTGTCATACATAAAACCTAATCTCTTACCTTTTGTATTGTTTTCAGTGTTTTCAAGATGATCTGTAGAATGTGTAACCAGAGTGTTATTTGATTCATTTATATGTACATCTAAACTTTTATCTTTTCTAGCCTTTTTGGATACATTTTCAGTCTTGTCAAGTTCATCATTTTCTTGATTTCTTTTACAATTCTCTCTTTCATTGTCTAATTGTTCTAAAGTGTTATCATCAACATCAGTTCCTTTCAGATTGTCACCAAACCTTTGCTGATTTTCAACTTGTTCACTATTTCTAGAATCATTCAATTGTAATCTTACTTTATCAACTTGGTTCTCTTCTAATTCATCTGCCTTCTCACTGACATTCTTGACATAGTCTATGTTTATATCTGTCACATCAGTTCTAGTGGGTGAATCTCTACATTTCAAGTCTTCATGTTTAGTAACCCTCTGAACAACAACATTACCAACATCAGCTTCATCACTGTTACCTTCTCCAGTATTTACCTCTTCTTTTGGAAATATGGAGGCATCACCACCTTAAAAATATGTGCACATTTTTATTCAAATATTTTAAAATTCAAAAACATTGTTTAGACAACAAAGCAGAAATACCTATGATAAGTCAGCCAATTTCAAAAATACAAAAAAAAAAAAAAATCCCAAACAAAACAAGAGGGCCAAGATGTCCCTAGATCTAGATCACTCACCTGACCCATCAAACTCATCCGCGCAATTACTAAGACAAGCATCCTGACCAGGTTTGATGACAATTGAGTCTAAAATGTGACTACTAGAGTATTCACAAGGTTTTTCCATATTTGGGTGTTGTGACCTAGTTTTTGACTCCAGGTGACTCATATTCCAACTTGACCCTAATCATCAATCATCAAACCAAACTTGCAGACCAATTTTCAGGATATTTAAAGAATCAAAACAGTAGCCACTAGTGTTAACAAGATTTTTCTACTTTTAGCTCCTGTGACCTAGTTTTTCATCCGAGATAACCCATGTTCGAACTGATATGAGCAATTACCAAGACAAGCATCTTGACAAAGTTTGATGATTATTGAGGCAAAAATGTGACCACTAGAATGTTAATGAACAAATGTGGACAGACAACGGATATTCAATGATCCTAAAACCTCACCCTGCGCTAACTCAAGTGAACTAAAAACCTTACAAAAAGCAACTTAACACCTTCAAAATATTCAATAAATCAATAATTCTGATTGGCCAATAATGGTCACTTTCCATTATCTAAATTATTTTTGTATTAACTTAACTTTTACTATATAAATCATTGAAATTCAATAAATACATATTGGACTAAAATTAATAAAAAAGCTTTAAAATATAACTTGAGATATTAAGGTATTTTACATCAGTATTACATTGTTTTTTGTTCATCCAGCTATAAAAGTAATCATTTGAGTGCTAGCAGCTATATGACAAAAGACTTATGTCACAAGTACAATGTACATCACGTGGCCAGCATACACAACTGGAGCTCATCTGATGTATGGTCATATGTCGATTTTAATCATATAATCTATGTCCGTCAATCGTACAATTTTGTTTGGTGGTGTCATATCAAACATGGCATATTTCCATTATTGTACAACAGTTGTGTAGACAGGATGGGGCACTGATGCCTTATTAAATCCTTATATTTATAATACTGCTAATTCTGATATTGAAATCCCTCAAGTTACTAATGGACTGTTCTCAATTTAATGCTGGACATGTCTATAACATAATTTCAGGAGGTTAATAGTGCTTCTTTAATATAACCTTTCCACCTATCCCCTACTTAGATCACATCAAAATGGAAATGACAAAATAGACAGACTTTCAATATAGATTAGAATACATACAGGGAATGTGTGATAAAAGGTAATGGATTATGGAGAGAGAGAGAGGCTATAGTACATACAGGGAGTGTGTGATGTATACATATGGAAGCTAATATTCTCCTGGAAGTGACACCTGTTATCTGCAGCTTTCTTCAATAATGTATTACCATCACAGTTGTATAACTTCTGTATCTCACTATACAAAAACCTGAAATACACCAATACTTTCTAAGAGTGCACATGTTAAGTCAGTTAAGTGAAGCAAATATGTCATCTAACACCAAGATATAATATTAACATGTCTGCCAACATTAAATCAACAATCTATCAAGTGAGGCTAGCCTAATGATCTATCAAGTGAGGCTAGCCTATTGATCTACCAGTGAGGGTAGCCTATTGATCTATCAAGTTAGGCTAGCCTATTGATCTATCAAATGAGGCCTGCCTATTGATCTATCAAGTGATGCTAGCCTACTGATCTATCAAGTGAGGCTAGCCTATTGATCTATCAAGTGAGGCTAGCCTATTGATCTATCAAGTGAGGCTAGCCTATTGATCTATCAAGTGAGGCTAGCCTATTGATCTATCAAGTGAGGCTAGCCTATTGATCTATCAAATGAGGCTAGCCTATTGATCTATCCAGTGAGGATAGCCTATTGATCTATCAAGTGAGGCTAGCATATTGATCTATCAAGTGAGGCTAGCCTTTTGATCCAAAACCTGATTGGATTATAATACATAAACACTATGAAAATTCTATAAAATATTGATAGCAGCAGGAAGAATATGTTGAACTATTTACTTAACTTATATAATTTAAAAAAGTTGACAACAGAGATTTTAAGTAAGTCTCTGGTTTCATAAAAAACAAAATTGTAAATATCATAAACAAAAAGTACCTAAGAAATGACCTTCTAGCAAGGACCTCTGCATGGCTGTCGTTCAATATCTCACCTGCAAAATAAAAATGTTTTTTTTTTTCAATTATATTTTTGAAAAATGAATGTCAACAAATGTGATTAAATAAGAAAGACACTACAAAAAAATAAAGGTTAAAAGGAAAGGCAATGCCAAAACAAAATTTATAACTCTAGAAGAAGTATAATTTCAACAATAAATTAACTTTAAGCATGTTTTTAAGGCTTTATGACAAAAACAAGTGACATTTGAGTGTGACTTTACTCATACATGTAGCATAATAAAATATAAAATTATGAATTAGGTACAGGTACATTAATCTGGAATTTGTATTTGACTCAAGTGGATTTGCAAAGCCAGGACTGCATGAGATATGGAAGCACCAAGTATTATCCATTTTATTAATTTAAAAATATTGAAGAGTCAATTACACTGTAATAATAATATTGTCATCCTAGCACAATAACTGGTTAACTCCTATTAAATTTAGAAGAACTTAATCCATTATTGCACTAAGGTGACAATATCAATCTTCTATAAGGCCCTCAACAAGGAACAATACAAATTAAACATATTTGAAATATCAAAATACATAAATTTTACATAGCTTATATGAGATGTTAAAGAAAGCGTGGAATTGACAATAACAGAACTCTAAATGGAGATTCTCAAGAAATGAGAAGTTTTGTGCATATGAAAGGAGCAATAAATATAGCAAAGAATGTATTTATATTTATTTAAGTGCAATGAGTTCATAATAAATCAAGACACTTAGTTAACTAATATACAATGTCATATGACTCAAAATAAAAAACCGTTTCTGTAAAACAGTATACTTACAGTATTATTATCTAAAAATCTTTCCAACTTGAAAGATGTGAATTAAAAGTGAGCAAAAATCAGAAACCATACATTACATTGAGATAACAGAATAAAAAGACAAGAGGAAGATAAAGTTAACCTGTTCTGCTCATTTTTGACTTTCCCACACATTTTGAGCCAGTTGCCAAGGAAACAATCTCAAGATCATAACTTGTCTCTGAAATAAAATTTCTAAATATTGAATGTGTAAAAACTGTTATAATATCCAGTATCCAGCTATATGTATTTCCTAGCAATGTCTGCTATAAATAAAGCTTCTCATATACTTTCATCTATGTATTAACATTTAGCATTCTTTAACAATCATAAATTATTGTCCTCAAAAAAAAGAGGTAGCTTAGCGAAAAATATTATACCTCACAACCAAAGGACCAAGGGCTTAAACCCTACATGGGTAATGACCATATTTTATGGTATGACACCAGTCCTGGCCAAGAAGTCATAAAACTTTTTTTCTTCTGAGTTATGTCTTGGATTTCAGGATTTTCATTGGTCTATACACATTCTGTGCTGGTTTCTGACCAACAAAATACATGAGATCCAAGTTTAAGCTCAGAAAAATTCTTTGTAACCTGGGACCTAGGAAGTGAACATCTGGTTAAAAATAAGCTAACAAAATCATTGCAATTTTGACACATATTTACATATATATATATGACTGTTGATTAAAGTTGTAACTGAATGTCTATGTGTACAAAACAATTTTATACACTCGCAAAAAAAAAGAAATAACATCAAATTTGATCATAAAGAACAATCTCGTGTTTTCCTTACTCTTTTTTTTATAAAATAACTCATGCCAATAAACATGGATGTTTTTAAAAAAACATTTTCTGATTATATTACAACATTACTATTATAACCTACATTTGAATAAGTTTTAAAATTGTTTCTTGGGGCAGGTAAGAACACAAACGTGCGTTTATTTATTTCATTAAGCTAGTCACAACTCATTCATACAGACTACAGAGCTAACACATAGAGCAGAGTGCGTATATTTACTAAGCATGCGCAGTTAACATTATAACTAAAGCATCATGGGAAGGTCTGTACTTAGTATGTAAATCAAATACTGTTACAAAAATGGGATTTGAAAATACTTTTAACTTCTCTAGGTGGGCAACACTTCAAATACAAAGTAATGAGTAAAACATTGCTATAAGACAGCAAATTTTCCATATACATTAGGTAAGGAGTTTATTACATGTACATATATCTAACAGATTGAGCTTAATGTAATAATAAAATTACAACTGTAATATTAACAATAGATAATGTCCAGTTATAAAACTTGTATGCACTTTCAATTATTCAAAATTATCCTGATAGCAAATTAAGGTACATTTTTCCATACAAACCTTTCTGTATACACATGACCACACCAGACAGTAGTGTCCATTCTTTTCCTGCCTGTGGTTTTCCTGTCTTTGGTAATCTCTCATATTTCTCTGTACATAACCTGGCAACTTTCTCACTAAAATCTGGATCATGTATCCAATGCATTACTCTGAAAACTATTCAATTATAAATTATAATTATAACCTTCCCATGGGATGACATCATGTACAGACAGCCTTCTCATGGCATATAGAGGGGTAGACAACCTTCTCATGGGATGTAGAGTGGTAGGCAAACTTCCTATGGGATGAGAGGGGTAAGCAAACTTCCCATGGGATGTAGAGGGGAAGGCAAACTTCCCTTGAGGGATGTTGAGGGGTAGGCAACCTTCCCAAGGGATGTAGAGAGGTAGGCAACCTTCCTAAGGGATGTAGAGGGGTAGGCAACCTTCCCAATGGATGTAGAGGGGTAAGCAAACTTTCCAAGGGATGTTGAGGGGTAGGCAAACTTCCCAAGGGATGTAGAGGGGTTGGCAACATTCTCTAGGGATGTAGAGGGGAACGCAACCTTCCCAAGGGATGTTGAGGGGTAGACAACCTCCCCATGGGATGTAGAAGGGTAGGCAAACTTCCCAAGGGATGAGAGGGGTAGGCAACCTTCCCAAGAGATCTAGAGGGGTAGACAACCTTCCCAAGGGATGTAGAGGGGTAGGCAACCTTCCCACGGGATGTAGAAGGGAAGGCAAACTTCTCAAGGAATGTAGAGGGGTAAGCAACATTCCCAAGGGATGTAGAGGGGTATGCAACATTCCAACCTTCACTAGGGATGTAGGGGGTTAGGCATTTTTCCAAAGTGATGTAAAGGGGTCGGCAACCTTCCCAATTGATGTAGAAGGGTTATAATGCATGAAAACAACTGTATGGATTGTTGAAATAGATTCTCATCCGCACCAAAAAAAAAAAGTTTTTAAAGCCTATCTCACAACCATAAAACTAAGCCCTAACCCTCAAAGTAATCTGCATGATTTTGTAGAGACGTGCATATTGAAGAAATAATATTGAGTAAAATAAAGCTGAACATGAAGTGTTGAAGTCAAGCCAAACCACCATGTCCATGTTCAATTGCTTAACTTGTTCAACCACAACACTCCTCCTGTGATTAAAAAGCGTTAAAAATATGAAAATGCAGATTTCTCAAGTCAGTCTCACGAAAACCTGTAACGCATTCTGCTGTTCTGCGTCAGCTTTATAGATCTATATGATTAAATAAATATACCTTGCTAGTTGTCGTCACAAATGGCGTTGTGAAATAAAAGGTACGTAACTCTGTAGTACGCTCGATCTTGATAATGTACGTAGAAACCGAATATCTTAGAATCTAGCTTCGGCACGTCAAAATATTTTGACTATAGACACTGGTGAACGCTGAATAAAATTTTTAGTCGTATTTACATTAAGATACGTTGGTAAATCAGAAACTTATATTACATATATATTTAAATATAACTCTGTGCAGGGACATAGATGATAATAATAATAATAATTATTATTATTATGTTATCTACATCTCTGCTCTGTGGTATTTAAACCTTGCAGATCTAATACATTTTTTTAGAATGACCTTTGTTTAAGTTATGCCATATTGAGTTAAATGAATATTTATTAAGAGTTAATATGAGCACGCTACGAAGAAGATACATGTATGTACGAATGAGCAAGTTATTTGAAATTTTACTCAAAACTACCTGCACCAGATTTTGAAAAAAGGCGATGAAAAAATGACTAAAAGGGTTTTCTGAAAAATAATACAATATGTAGGGCAAGCTTTATAATAATTGAGGGTAATGGACCGTTGAAAATGTAAAGCCCGATTTTTCAAATGTCACGGAATGCTTGTGATAACTCAAACTATGTCCTGGAGTTCATATAATATGATAACTCTTGTAACTGCCAGTCTTGTGCTTAATTACGGCACGTTTTTTGCGTATTATATTATTTAATAATTATGTTTTCAAATCACCATGAAATGCCATACGCTCAGCCTTAAACAAATATTATTATATAATGTTGGTTTTGAGCGTGTTCAAAAGATATTTTTCTAATCAAATTTGTGCGAATTCATATTGACATTATGAAACCGAACGAATGCACTTAATGTTTCTGTGTATACTGTTCGTTAACTATAGTTTTATGTCATAAGTTTCCTTTGAAATGTTAACGCTTAATTTACAGCAACTACAGAGAAATGTATGTCACATAATAGACATGCATATCGTTATTATGATGACAACGTTAAGTTAATATGCGGTATATAGCTTGGTGTGTAAATAATTTTGTCACGTAATTTTTTTCAGGATTCGGCTGTCAGAAAACCACAAATCTTTTAAGAATAGATTGAACATTAAACTGCTTTGGTGTAAGTCTACAAAGAATAAACAGGTGATAGGCTATCTTCGGGAAAACCTGAATCAGCGGTCACCTGTATTCAGCAGTAACATGGCTTAAACCGCCAAGCAAAAATTGTTAAAATTTTTTTTCTCAGTTACATGTTTTAAGCAACCGCCTTTCTTAAGCAGACACTATATAGTTAGGCTTCCCTCAAGAAGCGGCTACGTAATTTGCATCATTTTATGTCATAAACAACAGAGTTTCCACAACTAGGATTATATTGGGGGAATGCCCGAAGGACTCCAACTTTGATAAGAAAAATGTATCAATCTGGAGATTTCTGTACTTAACGTGATGCTACATTGGATCTAATAGAGAAAAGAACAAGGTCGATAAACGGCATAAACCTTACGGTGACTCACATACATGTATATTATTAAAGACTTACTTTCTATTGTCATATCATTGTCATAGAACTTTATACGTTTCTATGACAAAAATTGATACCTTTTAGAGAATAAAATATCCGTTGACTACCTAAAGATGACACTCACCTAATTAAATTTAGATAAAAGCGTATTTTTATCCTGTAAGTCAATGCTCTACATCAAGTATGTTTTCAGTCATTCCAATAAAATGAGAAAATTAAAACAACAAAAACAACAAACAAACACAAAAAACCCAAACAAACACAAAAAACAACACAAGAAACGGAGTTAAGAAAAATATCTGCCGAACTGAAATACGAGCACGTACACTCTTAACCAACGTTATATAATCAAATTTTTGTGCAAATTATAGGCGTACTATGCTTCATAATGATTTACACACTTATTGACTTATAATTGCCGTAATTAAGCACAAGAAACACACTGGCAGTAACAAAAGTTATCATAAGAACTCCAGGACATATTTTGAGGTATCACAAGAACTCAGTGACATTTGAAAAATCGGTTATAAATTTATTAGCCTGGGTTTTATATTTGCAACTCTCCACTATAATTAGGTAATTAAGTGTAGCAATGAAGATCACAAATGAAAAGGCCAATATGTACGAATGAGCAAGTAATTTGGAAATTTTACTAAAAACTACCAGATTTGTTTTTGAAAAGGCGATGAAAAATAGAACAGGTTAGGTTAGAAAGGTTTTTCTGAAACATAATACAATATGTAGGACAAGCTTAATTATCATAGTTTAATTTAGCACCTCAAACTCCCAAATATGAACTCCAAATCATTTGAAAAATCGGGTATAAATCTGTTAGCCGGTGCTTTATGTTTGTAATTTTGCATTAGAATTAGGTAATTATGTATGGCAAGGATAAAGACCAGACAATAACAGGTCAATACTTGTGAATTGGCAAATAATTAGAAAATTTTACTCGTAACTACCAGATTTGAAGCAAGAGGCGATGAAAAATGGCCTATGAATTAGTTTTTGACACAAAATACAAGATGCAAGACAATCTTAATTATTAAAGTTTAATTTAGCACCTAAAACTCATTTTTGAAAGATGAAAATAACCATTTTTGACGAGTGTTTTTGTAATGTATACAGATGTTTTCCGACGAACTCCGTGACAGTTATGACATGAATTTCAAAAGAATTCCATCCTTCGTGTAACAGTTCCTCCCCCGTGGTAACTAGCCTATCTCTCTGTCAGCCGTCCTTTAACTGACTATAATCATTTACGGTAAAGTTTAAGTATTAATAGTGATTGTGTCACAGGGTGAGAAAAATGTTCAGCCTGACCGGGACTCGAACCCGAGACCCACGGAATACCGTACCGCAGCTCTACCGACAGAGCTATCAGGCCGCTTACACACTATCTCCCCTAATAGTGAACAGTTCTGAACCGTGACAATTGTGTAGTTAAAAACAATTTTATTATGTTCATTTGCCTTAGTATTATTTAGCTAAACCCTGTAAGTTATGACATTTGGCATTTCTGAATACTAATTTGAATGATGACGAGTCACACAATATAGATTATTAGACAGTACATGTAGGATACCAGAACTTAAGATACAAACTTGATATACATGCATTTAAAAATTGTGAATTATATATATTCTTTAGAAACATAGCATGTGCCTAAGGCTAGTCCGGGATTAAAATTATATGGATAAAATTTAATCTAATCTTAAAAATATGTTTTAGACAAACATGTTTAAAAGAGCTGCATTTAATAGAACTTGTAAATACAAATTGAACATATGGAGATAGTGTACGTACTGGGCAAATTTTGTTTACTTTTTCTGATTATAGGAAAATATAAGCACTAGGTGCATTTACACGTAATCTTATATTAATAACAATAGCCCGGTTTAAGCCGGGTGATGCTCCCCGAATAGGTTTTAGACACAGGAAAGTACACCTCTTTTAGTTTCAGAGTTATGTCCCTGAAAAAAGCTCAAAGTGCAATAATTCCAAAATTAGGCAAGGCAAAGTAATTGTTCTTTACACTGCACTTCTAATCAATGCGATCTATCAACCTACAAAGTTTCTTGTTGATATCTCTTATGGTTTCCGAGTTTTGTCCCTGACAACTTCAAAATGTAAAAATGAACAAAGGGCAATTACTACAAAATTTGGAAAGGCGGAAATCAAGTTCTTGTGCACTGCACATCTACCAATTGAGATCCATCTACCTACAAAGTTTCATGTTGATATCTCTTGTAGTTTTAGAGTTATTTCCCTGACAAGATTTTTTTAAAAGGGGAGATCATTCAAAAATTGGGCAAAACAGAGTTATGTTTTTTTTTGTACTGCACTTTTACTCAATGAGATCATTCTACCAACAAAGTTTCATGTTGATATATCTTATAATTTTAGAGTAATTTCCCAGACAAAGTTCAAAAAGTAAACATAAACAAAGGGCAATAACTCCAGAATTAGGCAAGGCAGAGTTATGATTCTTGTACACTGCACATCTACCAATTGAGATATATCTACCTACAAAGTTTAATGTTGATATCTCTTATAGTTTTACAGCTATGTCCTGGACAAGATTTTTCTAAAAGGGGAGATAATTCAAAAATGAGGCTAAACAGAGTTATGGTTCTTTTGCACTGCACTTCTACTTAATGAAATCTATCTACCCACAATGTTTCATCTTGATATCTCTTATAGTTTTTGAGTTATGTTCCGGACAAAGTTCAAAGTGTTAAAATTAACAAAGGGCAATAACTCCAAAATTAGGAAAAAATGAGTTATGGTTCTTATGCACTGCACATCTACCCATTGAGATCTATTCACCTACAAAGTTTCATGTTGATATCTCTTATAGTTTTAGAGTTATGTCCCGGACAAGATTTTTCTTTAAGGGGAGATAATTTAAAAACCGGGCAAAATAGAGTTATGGTTCTTTGACACTGCACTCCCCCTTAATGCCCTCTACCACTGTATGAAGTTTAAACAAATTATCTCCAAGGGTTTTCAAGTTATGCTCCGGACAAGACAGCGGACGGACAGACGGACGGTCGGACAGACGGACGGATGGACAGACGGACAAGGCGCCGACTATATGCTCCCCCGAAATTTTTCGGGGAGCATAAAAAGCTGGAGCATATCCGCTATAAGGAAGCAAGGGGAAAAAAATCAATTTTTGGCGATATAAACGAATTTGAAGACTCTGTACAACAGCATATGCCAATGAAGTAAAAGCTCACAATCTTCGACATGTCCTGTATTGCATAGACTTTTTACTCAAACGACATTCCTTTCAATCATGGCGCCTCATGTATATGATTAATAAAGTTATTCCTTGTAAATTTGTCGGAGAACCGTCAAGTAGGAGATTCAGTTCTCTTACAATACCCGATGACAAACTTTATTTCAACCTTCCTGTCAGAAAATGAATATGTGTATGTCGAATGCTCCAGCTTTCTCATCACTTATACAAAGCTAGATGGAACCCCATTTAGTAAAACATTGATTGTGCTGATAATGTAATGACTTTTTAAGAAAAGAGAATGTCATTTGAGTTGAAGTTTACACCAACATATAGTATAGTCTGTAATAGGCACATTAGCCTCCGAAACGAAAAAAATATTTCAATATGGGCAACATTAGTTTTATAACGTTTGTATGATATTTCTGGAGCATGTTACTCGTAGAAGCTTATTATCTGAAGATTGTAGGACTGAATGTGAAATAATTGTCATTAAAGTAGTAAAATGTAAACAAAGTAGCATTTTAACTTCCATACAAAATACTAAATCACTATTAGTGTACTGATTGCCAAAAAGCAACCGATGAAATAGATGGTTCAGGTAATTGATCAATAGGTAACTTTCTGGACACTATGGCATGATATCAACAATAAAATGTTCTTTGAGAAATAAAAATAAAATAATTCCTGAAAAATAATGGGCCTTTAAAAGCTCACCATCGCCGACATTTACTTCATCGCTATAGTTCAAATTGTTGAAGGTAAACATTTCAAATACTCTGTCATTAAACAATAATTATGTACCTTTTATTTTCATTTTTCATTTAAAATTGACCCACTTACACAAACAATTTGTAAGCAAGCACAATCTTCTCTATGCAGTGTTTTAACGAAAGATCAGTTCAAAATAGTTTCGCGGCATTAGGAAGGGAAATGGATAGAGAGATCTCTGAAGTGAATAGTGCAGACAGCGACTGTACAAATAGTTTTGTTAACAGTTCAAGTTTCAACAGTTCCATAAGTAGTTTTAACAGTTCCTATAGTTTAAACAGTTTAGAAGGGAGTCCTGATTCTTTAAACTCTTCAAATATGGAGGAAAGTTTTGTAAGTTTAAATTACAATGTTCAGGGAGAACAGCATAATGTAAATAAGTTAAAACTTTTAACTATTTAAATTCATTGAATTCGTAACCAAAAATAGGACTGTACGGGAGACAAATTTAATAAAATTAATTCAATAACATTATATTTTACAACGTTTTTATTAATGCAATATCAAGTTTAAACATGTATAACAGTTCATATATCTTTTCTTCTTGAGATAATATAGACTGATCTGCGACAACAAAATGTTTTAAAGGGGGTCTAAATACTAGTTACCTTTATTCTTACATTCATAATAGCAATCGACCCTTTGTTGTTTTCAAAACAGGTGCGCGTGTCAAATTGTTGATCGCCTCGTTAAATTTATAATATCATTTTCGCACCTCTGCAAGGATGTTTTGATTGCATTTAACAGGTATTTATGAAGATTCATGCACATCTCCGAATTTCTGAACTAAATCCGTGGAACTTATACACCAATCTTTCTAAATCGTAAAAGAAAATAGAAATTATATGTTTTTTCCCGTGTAATCGAATATTAATTTTGTTAACCGATATTCGGACGTTCGATCGAGTACTCGGTTAACCGGTTACTCGTTGCCATCCCTAGTTAAAAGTATATTATACAAATGCAGATGGAATATTGAATAAATTAAATGAATTAGTTGTCGTAACATCAATACACGAACCGGACATTATAGTAATTTCTGAAATGTTTCCAAAAAATGGTGATCAAACAAATATACACCCATGTGAATTTAAAATACCAGGTTATAGTACATTTGTTGGGAATATTACAAAAAATTGTAGGGGAGTTGTTATTTATGTAAAAGATGTTATATCGGCTGAGAAGTGTGAAAACTTAAATGAGATGCATATGAAAGAATCGGTGTACGGACATAATCCCCTTCGGACAAAATCCCCTTCATGTATTTTTGTATATCTGGACATAATCCCCTTAATGTGTGAAATTTCGAAGTGGACAAAATCCCCTTAATAAAATTGCTACCTAGGACAAAATCCCCCTCGGATGAATTTTTTGTTTAAAGTGGGTATGAGAGCGACATACTGCATTATGCTGTGTAGTAAATATCTTAATGTATAAATAAGTAGAAAATATTTCAGCAGAAAAGCACATTCAATTAGCAACATTTAAATCACATTAAAATTGCTTTGTTAAAGCATTCATAACAATCAGTCGAGTAGTGCAGTGATCTTGGTTTGATTTAATTATCACTCTTTCATCAATAGAAATTGTAACAATGGATAGTATATATCAATTAGAATTATAAACTTAAACAATCAATGAAACAATTATTGGCTAATAAAAATGTTTTTCATACTAATCAGTTTAAAATAATTAAAGAAATTGCCAAATCAAATATGTGTTATGCAGTTGATAATTTACCATAATATTAATGAAAACTTCTAAACTAAAATAAAGGTTAACTATGATGCATAATTATAAATAAAAAAACAAAAGTTCATTATTTATCAATTTTTAGGGAGTATAATAATACATTATTCATCAATTTTTATGGAGCATAATAATACATTAGAAACCTATGAAAAAAGGGGATTTTGTCCGGGTAGTGAAGGGGATTTTGTCCAGCCTTGCAAAAATTTGAAGGGGATTATGTCCACCCATGAAGGGGATTTTGTCCAGGTAGGTGAAGGGGATTTTGTCCGAAGGGGATTATGTCTGACATTCGAAAGAATCCTCTTGGTGCGAAATAAGAATAAATAAGAAACAAATATTGTTGATTGGTGGCATATACAGAAGCCCAAATAGTGACAATGTAAACAATGACTTATTGTTAAATTTATTTACTCATGATTATATAAAGACACACAAAAAATTGTTAATTGTCGGAGATTTAACTTTCCGGACATAAATTGGGACTCCTGGTCGACAATACATAATGAAAACCATATATCGTATAAATTTATTGAAACATTGAGAGATAATTATTTGTTTCAACATGTATATGAAAATACACGTTATAGAATTGGGTACAATCCTAGTTTGTTAGATTTGTTATTGACTAATTCAGAGGGACTAGTCAACAACGTTAGATACGGTGATAAGTTAGGAGCAAGCGATCATATCAGTGAGTGTAGGACAAAAGGCCCCCCCCGGACGAAAGCCCCCCCTTATAAAAATGACAAGGTAGACAAAAGCCCCCCCCCCCATGAAATTTCCACATAGGACAAAAGCCCCCTCATAAAAAAGTAAAGGTAGGACAAAAGCCCCCCCCCATTGTCCATCAAATTTACATTTAGTGTAAATGAATTAATGGGGAGAAGACTATGGCACAATTTATGTATGCCATGTCACAATGTATCAGACTCATCTAAATGTGAACATTTTCTGAAACTGAACTGTAGCAGAGACTGTGAGAATAATTTATCAATAAAGTGTGTTTTTTTCATCCATGTGCTCTTCATCTTCATGTTTGTAATATTTTTAAGCATGCATGTATTAAAGTTGTGTTTTTTATGTGTATAAAAATATGTATGGACATCAAATGTAGGTGACATAGTGTTAAGGATATTAATTTGATCCCTTTACAAAAGATATTAAACATTACTACTCTTCTGACGCTTGTTGTGTATATGAAAAGCTATGAATTCAGTATTACATGCATGCATTATTTCATCTGTTATCATACTTTGTTATCACTTCAATATATACATTATTAATAAACATTAATGCAGCACGCCCACAGATTCATCCTAATTTTCATGAAAATTTTGAAAATGTATTTAAAGGTAAGATATTGTGAAATGAACAAAGAAATTACTTGACACATTACAATCGGCACTTAAAATCTACGTAAATTACCAAAAAGAGGTCAAAATATGCATAAATAGCCCTTACTGCGTTAGTAATGCTGTAGAAATATGGTGATAAATACTACAAAATACAGTCATTAATTGCACATAAGGTATACACTATATGTAAATTTGATGGACCATGGGGGGGGGCTTTTGTCCTACCTTTACTTTTTTATAGGGGGGCTTTTGTCCTATGTGGAAATTTCATGGGGGGGGGGGGCTTTTGTCCACCTTGTCAATTTTAGAAGGGGGGCTTTCGTCCGGGGGGCTTTTGTCCGTATCCCCATATCAGTATAACATTTGACATTATGTGTAACATTGATTTTGAAGTATCGTTAAAACCTCGACAAAATTATTTTAAGGGTGACTATAACTTGTGTAGAAAATATTTGAGTGATGTGGATTGGGAAGTTATGCACAACTTTAATGTTTGTGAATGTTGGGAATATTTTTTAAAACAGATTAATCATGTAACAGACAAGTTTATTCCTTTTAAAAGGGTTAGCACCAGGCATAAACCTAGGTGGATGGACAACTACTGTGTAAAAATGGTGAAAAGAAAGTATCATGCTTGGAAAAGGTTTACATACAGTCGTTCATACCAAGCCTATGAAGAATATTGTAAAATTAGAAATAAAGTTTCAAAGGCAGTGAGATATGCAAAGAGGAAACATGAGAAAGGAATAGCAGATAATATTAAGACAAATGTAAAAAACTTCTGGGGTTATGTAAAAGAACAGACTAAATCAAAAACGGGAATTGGAGATTTGAAAGATATAAATGGAGACATAATAACAGATGATAGTAGCAAAGCTGAAGTTTTAAATGACTTTTTTACATCCGTTTTTACAAAGGAAGGTGATTCAAATATGCCGGTTTTTGAGAGCAGAATTGATTCAAATGAGTATATTGATATGGTTAATCTAAACTCTGAGAACATTTTGAAACAGTTGAATTCTCTAAATACTTCAAAAGCCGCAGGCGCAGATAATTGTCATCCTAAGTTTTTAAAAGAATGTGCTTATCAACTATACATGCCTCTACACACGTTATTCTCAAAATCATTACACGAAGGAAATATACCTAATGATTGGAAACTAGCAAATGTGACTTGTATTTATAAAAAAGGACAAAAATCTGAACCTGGTAACTACCGTCCTGTTTCATTAACTTCTATTGTATGTAAAATGCTGAAGCGAAATGTTAGACAGGGAATTATTGAACATTTGAAAAGGCATAATATGTGGTCGGATAGTCAATTTGGATTTAGGGACCATAGAAGCACCATTTTACAGCTATTATCAATATTGGATGATTGGACTGAAGCTTTGGATGAAAATTTACAAGTTGATTCTGTTTATTTTGATTTTGCTAAGGCATTTGATACGGTTCCCCATAAACGTTTGCTTCATAAACTTTCAGCATATGGCATTACAGGGAAATTGCATCAATGGATTCAAAGTTTTCTTTTAGATAGAAAACAGCGTGTTGTAATTAATGGTAATATATCCAAGTGGAGTAATGTTATTTCTGGTGTACCACAAGGATCAGTATTAGGTCCATTATTGTTTGTTATCTTTGTGAATGATATTCCTGAGGCAGTTAAATGTGTTTGTAGACTCTTTGCTGATGATACAAAATTATATCGAATTATGAGAAATATGTCTGATCAACAATTGCTTCAAAATGACATTAATACACTATGTAAATGGAGTGACGACTGGTTACTCAGATTCAACTCTAACAAATGTAAGATAATGCGGATTGGAAACAGCAATTTTGATACAAAATACAAAATGAAAGACAACACTGGTATTGATGTTGATATTGAAATCATTGACAAGGAAAAAGACCTGGGTATTAATTTCACGTCTAATTTGAAATTCGATGAGCACATATCGGGTTGCTGAAAAGAAATTTTATTCACATGGATAAGAAGCAATTTTTGTTATTGTATAAAGGTCTTATAAGACCAATCACTGATTATGGAAATATCATTTATTACCCTCCTGTAACAAAGAAAAATAAACAACTAGTGGAAAATACCCAAAGAAGAGCTACAAGAATCATCCCTGAACTAAGAGGACTCACATATGAACAAAGATTAAGAGCAATGAATTTACCAACTCTTGAATACAGACGTCAACGTGGAGATATGATACAAGTTTTTAAACTTATTCACAAAATAGACGATTTTGACTATGAAAAGTTATTCAAATTATCTGTTACAAATCATGCAATCCGAGGACATATTTATAAATTAGAAAAGTTAAGACCACTAAAGGCAATGAGACAAAATTCTTATAGAGTCGTAAACGAATGGAACCTACTTCCCAGTGAAATAGTTTTATCAAAGAATGTAAATGAGTTCAAATCTAAATTAGATAAACACTGGCAATGGAAGAGATTTAAAATTGACAATATATATTAAATAGACCAATACCGGAGCGGACGACACTGAAAACGGAAATCGAGGGAATGATAGTCCGTTAGGGGACTAATAAAGTTTCCCAAACATCACAAGGTATCACAAGGTATGACAAGTTGCATTCGTGTAGGTGTTCTTGTTTGCAACCAGAAAGCTCGTCTCAGCCCTTTAAAACTCTGTAATCTTAATATTTCGTTAATAACAATGTCGCCATTAATGAAAGTCACGGCTTTTAAATGTTAATCATTGTTAGAGGCTAGCGTTGCAAATAGTTTTATCCTTTGGGCATTATAGGTCACAATTTCAATCAAGACCGTGGTATAGAGTTACGCACCTTATTAGTAAAAAGTTCCCAATTTCTCATAGAATTCATTGATTGAATTTCTACTTGAGTGAGCACTAGAGGCGTATAAGCTCTGATAATTGAGATTGTGTTCCATGATTTAAGTAGAACATGCTCAAGAGGCAATGGCACTATTTTTTCCGACGAATATTAAAGTGAATTAAATAATGACCGTAGGAAAGGAAAACATTTTAGCAGTAATTGTAAATTGAGAAATTAATTAGTTAACCCTGCCAGAGAATTCATATTTTTTTGAACTTTTGATACTACAATTAAACATGTTTCTTATTCAATTAAGTTCTGTGTAATTTGATGTGACTCAATTAAAAACAATTATTCTAAAATATAAGAACATGGAAATACATATTTTGGTCGCTTCATAATTAAAAAAGACAAATTCCATAGTAAAGCAAAAGGTATTAGAATTACAGAAATTTTGGTTTAATATATTTTGGAAAGTCATCACGTCAAAGTCTAGATCTTAGGGATAAAGATTAATTAAACTAGACACGATTTTCACGAGCTCTTGGATAATGTCATGCTGAATTAGATACTGCAAACTGATGTCGGATCTATAAGTCAGAGTAATTTATCAAATTTGGAAACTTTGACCTATTTGTATTGAGTATTTTATCGGGACAAATTTGGCATACATAGCACATTTGTATCAATATAAAACATTGAAATGATCAATGATATAGTTGAATATATATTTTAGGAATTTATCAGTTTCATAAATTCATGAATTCTGAAAATTATTTAATCAAAGCTATAATATTTGAATTTATATTATTATTATTATATATACAATTTGGCCATATGTCCAGGCCATAAGTAACATAGAACTTTAGAATCTTGTACTGTATAGATACAATCATAGTGTAGGTGAAAAACACGTGAATTACATAATTCATGAAAGAAAAGAAAAAAAAAATCAAACTTTACTTTATATTCCGACAACTTTTACAATTGTGATACTAGTACATCACCTGGTCAAGCCGGTGCTAGGGTGAGTCAAACGTAAAAATTTATCGAGGTCTAAATAAAAGCGGATATGTTGACTATGCACACGCTCTTACAAGTGACAAAGACTTCGTTTTGATAAACTTGAAATACCATTTACAATTCAGGTAAGTAGATGAAATTAGTTATAGATGTATGTTTGAACACTTTTTTACACTTGTCTGTTACTTTGAATATCTGATGAATTTTCAGATGACACTTGAAATGCTATTACTGTTATTGCCAAACCAGCTGAAAATGATATAAGACTAATTGATAGAAAACGAAAAAATTAAGGCACCCCCTTTTACACATTTTTGATACAAACTAAGGATTTGTCAATGTACATGTATAAAAAATTTAAATAAAATAGCATTTCAAATATCAGAATGCATGGCTATCAACCAGGAATGTCCAACTGTGAATACAAAATACATTTTAATGAAACATTGTTTAGTTGTAACTGATATGCAAATAATCATTCTTCAATCCAATCATTGACTGTGCTTTGAAGGTAATGGAATACAGGGGTACCAAGGTGTTTTCGCTAAACAAATTGTCTCCTTAAGAGGTACTTTTATCCTTATGAACATAACAGTCTCAACAGGTTAAAATTAGGTGAATACTGAAGATGAGCGAGCACAACAACAACAACAGCAGCAACAACAACAACAGCAGCAGCAACAACAGCAGCAGCAGCAATGACAACAACAGCAGCAGCAGCAGCAATAACAACAACAGCAGCAGTAGCAGCAGCAACAACAACAACAACAACAACAACAACAGCAGCAACAACAACAACAACAATAACAACAACAACAGATATAGACGTCACATTCCTTGACAATCAGCTATATGAAACTAGTCAAATCTGTTTTTGATTTTTGAACTTTTTGCTTAGAGTTTTCAAAGAATTTTAGTTCTATAAACCATTTAACCATTTACTGTTTGACCATTGCGTACAGCAACCTGAATTATGAATAATATTGCATACATTACCTTCTAGAAACTGATCCATTTTGCAGTACACGGTCTTTGTCAAATTATATTTGACCTGACTTTTAAATTACTTGTTTGGGTTCAGAAAATGTATTTATATTCGTCATCCATAACAAAATTTGCGAAAGACGTACATCGTATTTCAAAATTGTTCAAGCAACATTTTGCGCATTGCACATGTGCCCTGATTCTTGATATAGAATATATTTTCATTGGCGTCTGATCTTCTATCACCTATTGTTTAGAAAGCGATACACAAAAATAAAGTGAAATCATTTTAAGGGATGTGATATCATTGTAAAGCTAACATGTATATCTATCTACTCAATGATTATTATTTCCTTTTATTATTTTTTCGCGTTATTGAACGAGATAAAGTTCAAAATGCATTCATATTTTAATAATCCTTGTATAAACCTATTGTTTGAGTATCTATTCTTGTATTAATATTTTTCAATACAAGTTCATCGACACGATTTACGTCATGTGTACGTCATTTCATTATTTTCACTGTTGCCAGAGGTTCTTTATTATTCTTCATGATGAGATTGCTTTTCCCGTTTGATAGTTCCGTAAATTAGATTTCCCCTTTGGCGAGCAATGGGCTCATATAAAATCATGCAGTTTAAACATAATTTAGATATTTTATATCTATTACATAAACATTCTATTCCCAATTTTAACTCGCGCGCGAGTTATTCGTATCTGTTACTTAAGACGGCCAAATGTGCAAGTCCAACATAAAATTTCAGACAACGCTTAAGTTTTCAATCTTTCTTGTAAATTGATGATACACGTTTTATTTTGTAAGAATTAAAAACGCTTTTTTGTAAAAATGAAATCAACCCAAATAGAAAATGTTGTTGTTCAGAGGAAAGGATTATCTTATCAAATACATAGAGAGCAAATTTGTTTTAACGCCCATTTTGCTATCAGTTTTTCATATAATTTGTTAAAACTATTGTTTGATTTTGTTACTTCACATTTAATGACAAATGCAACACACACGTCACAGTTGTTTTTGATGATAAAACTGAATAATTGTTTTGGTATATTTAGAGATAAGATAAGTTTAAGGAGCAAGGTGAGGCATGTATTGTATATATTGTATGCATTGCTTTATTGGCACCTTACTATGTCTTCTTAATGCAAAGATACTAGTTACCTTTTAACAGTTCAAAAGTGTTAGTACTGTCAACAAATACATGGACTTCTTTGAATGGAATAATTCCTTATTGTAACCAAGCAGTGCAGGAATTTTTCCCCTGTTGACAATAACATTTTAAAATAATGCAGTCAAAGTTATTATGCGATTTCATCTGGCAATAATTCGATAGAATTAAGTAAAAGTAATGATTTATTTGGATGCTGCCTACATTTGTCGCAAAGAAAAGAAAAAAAAACAACCAAAAGGAAAAAACCCAAAAAACCCCAAAAATCCGGCTCAATAATTAACTTGTTGTATAGACACTTTATCATTGGCAAGAATATTTGGAATATGGTATATTGATTATTTGTCAAGCTTGAAGCAAAAAGGCGTTATTTTGACATGTTATTTGTCAATTTTTAATCAGCCCGAATATCGTATAGGAAAATATATTAATTCCGCAAGTCGCTTAGGCGATATCATCGCTTATAAAGCATTGGCAATTATCTTCACTTGGCAAAGAAGTCCACGCTTGAAATTAAATAAAAAAACCCAACTTCTTGTGGATGAAAACCTTTTATAATTAAATTTAATTTATTTCTATTAATTTCCAACATTGCCTACATTTTATTAATCGAGACTATAATGTTTCTTTGTAATTTGTCTAAAATCAGCTATCGTTACTTCTAACCTAATATAAACAGAACAAAAACCTGAAAACGATTGTATAGAATTATTACTCGTTTCAATTACCCCCTTTTCTTGATAAGCATAATAACGAAAAGCATTCAAATAATAAGAGAGCATATAGATAGTCAGAAATACAGAACTAATTAAAGTGTCTATTGTCATATTTTAAATATGATAATTAATTTTTCCAGAGACATCATTTTTTTGTAATTTCATGATAAATTCTACAATAGTCGAATAATACAATTGAGTCGAAATGTTATATCTGACACGTAATGTGCTAATCTGACATTTGAATAGCCAGCTTTGAATCCTTCTCACAAACGTAATAGAAAATGAAAGAAAAAAATAATAATAATAATAAAAAAACAACAAAAAACCCCCAAAAAACAACACACACCCAAAAAAACCCCAAACAAACAAACCTAAAAGGTACTAAGTATTTTCAATTTCAGTCTGAATCTATCCTTATTATAACTACTGATAATGTGGAATAATTAGATGTGTTTTTTTTCGAGCCAGTTTCATATTTTACAAGTTATGATAGTCATTATAAGCAAGCTAATATAATTTTGTTTCCTCTATTTAATTTTGTGTAAATATACAGTGCCATAACCAATACATTTTATACATTATCTAGCAATCCCTTGATATAAAGATATTATAGAGAAATACGAATGGTCACTGTTGACGTTCTGCAACGTATGTTTGAGTGTAATGAGGAATTTACTTATGTTTTGATGATTTGAAAGGTTTGTAAGTTTTTTTCCCCAGTCTCTGGACTGAACGTAATTTACTGGAAATTTTTTAAATACATGTAGTTTGATTTAGTCTCCCGTATCAAACATATTCCTTCATTGCAAACGGATCTAAATATTTGCCGGTAATATTGGGAATGTGAAAGACTTCATTTAGGCTTTTTTTAACTTTACGTCTATGGATATCTATCTTGATAACATTAGTCATCCAATGGACATCTTATAGACTTTACTAGTGATATCATTCTTAGCGAAAGTTTATTTTTGGTTAATCACGCATTTGACAATTATGTAAATATCTAACTTTAAACAAGTTTCCAGAGGATAATCACGTAAGGCTTCATAGTCACCACGGTCATATTACCGTAAGAACAGACTTGTCTCCATAAATACAAATATAGGTACGTCATATGTACTTTTGAACCAAATACAAGATAAATAAACTAGTTTGGTATAAAATAAAAAACAAACTGTAATGAGGAAATACCATACTCCCTAAAGCCCTCTTTCAAGCAATCAAACACCATTACCTACGAAAATGGACCATTCTTTTAATAGAAATATTAAAGTAGTCAAATCAAAAAGAATGTTGTTGTTTTTGTTGTTGTTTTGTTGTTTTTTGGGTTGTTTTTTTTTCATTCGATTTAATTCAGAACTAAAAAAACTGTTAGCGCATAGACTCCATGTAACATTGGCCGGAAATATTAGTATTTTATTTGCTAGGTTTCGAATTAAATGTGAACAAAAACATTTTTTATCTAATAAGCACACAGCACTTTTTTACCTTTTTGAGCTATGCATTTAATGATTTATTAAATCTAATATTTTTAATATAAAGATTAATTACTTTAATTAAGAGAGTTAATGTGATACTAGATTAAATACATTTAAGAGAAAATGAATCCCTAAAGAACATCCAAAATGACTTTCTGTAGGAATTCTCTATGTCTTTATTGAAAAGTTTTATAATACATGTATATATACTTTAATGTTTATAGAATCTTTTTGTTGGCGATCATTTTAATAACATTTTTTTTTCACGATTATCCACTTTCTTTGATTGATGCAATTTCTTCTTCAGATAAGTTTATCTTGATAAACAGTTTTTTGGAAGCTGGTTAATCGTTTGGAAGTCATATGTTGTTGTTGTCACTTTCATGTGCTTGGGAACAACGATCAAAAATACAGAAGAACATCAGAATAGCTCGTGACAAATAACGTAATTCAGATCAAATATTCGATATTTTTCCCTTGAAATCTTGCCTTTACTTTATCTACCATATGATATCATTGTTCTCTTTCTTTCTCATGAATTCCCTTACAGTTCTTTGTGATTAATTACATCTCATAAACAAATAATACATCTAGTACATGTTTGTTTCGCAAATAGTTTATTTGTGCAAAACGCAATCTATTAATAATTAAACGTATTGAAACTACATGTATTATGAAACGTTAAACTTCGAGCAAAATTTTCAGATGATACATGACACTGCCATATATGTTTGCTTTTGTATGCCTACTTAACAATGTACAACTGACTTTCCTCCAGTACGATGGTAATCAGCAGATACACTAGTCTATAGTTATGCGCAGTTTATCAGTATTTTATTCATATCCCTTTTAGTATTTAATAAACTAATCCTGGCTGTCTGGTCTTTCACTTTTATCTAGAGATGTTAGTTCGAATTCTCCGTTCAAATTCAAAAACCCTTGTAATTTTTTACCCCTTCCAGTTAAACTTTATCATGTTCAAAATAATATTTCTTTCTTGCTTGCTTTTAAATGTTCACAAAATAGATAGAAACTTTTTATTCTTTATTCAGAACAATGTGACTTCGAAGTTTTTCCTCTCTACATGGTAAACCAAAACTTTGATTGTAACAGATGACATAACTATTCTCTTATCATCCATCTAAAAACAAGAATTGTACTGATGATGCTCATTGTGATGATATTGTATATCAATGACGGTACACACTATGTGGCGTAGGGCAGATCTAGAACTAAACAAGCTTTGGCTGTTCAGTGTTACGGGCTTGCAGTTGAAATTTAGGTTTTAATCACTCATGACGTTGAATGAATAAAATATTAAAGTGAATGACACGACCAAAGAAATATTTAATAATTTGTTGTAAAGCACATCAGAGGTAGATGGGCAATAGACACTATGAAAAGAATATGTTGGTTGATATAGAATGTAAGCTCGATCCATATACATTCTTGTAATAAGATCAATAAAAAGATAAATAAAAAGAAAAAGAGATAAAAAAGAAAAAGAAATACTGCTGCTACTTTGACTGCTTCTGCTGCTGTTACTGCTGGTACTTATGCTACTTCTGTTGCTAACACTGAACAAATACAACGATGTTTTTTTCATAAAGCTATTTGTCTACCTAGAAAATGACATTTATGTAGAAGGCAGTTGAAGAAAGTTATGTAAGTTGATACTGTCACAAATGTAGGCCATGGACAAACAATACAAGTTAATTATCGGAAACATTTTCTATAAAAGCTTACTTTTAAACAGTCGGAGGATATTTAAATAACCTTTCGTGTTCTTTCCATTTGCAAAATAGCTCACCGTCTTTTAAAATATTAAAATAAGATCCTCCTTAAGACAGCTAATTATCTTAAAGATCGTGTACGATAAATTACATACGTACGCCTTCTCGTTTTGTACAATAAAGCCAATCTGAATGTTTAGACGAAATTTCTTTGAAAATGACATTGTCTGTGTAAAAGCAAGTCATGGTAATCATTATTAGAGGCTAGTGGCATAAATATTTCTTTCCAAGGGGAATTAAAGATAACATTTTCAATCAAAGTCGACAATTAGAGTACGCACTTGAAAAAGACAAATTTTCCAATTTCCATAAATTTTATTGATTGAATTTCAAATTCGCTGAGCATCAGAGGCTTACGTTTGTGAATCAGATCCCTTTAAATATTGATCTTTTTGTAGCACAATACCTTTTCCTGCTCCACTAGATGCCATAGACGCATCATTCGGTTATACATTGTGATTGATGACGCATGTCAGCAATCAGATATAGGTCAGAGTTCTTGTTTAAAAGAGAAGAGTTTTTAGTTTTCGAAGAACTTCGAATAAAACTATAGCGACCTCAATGAAGGAAATCTATGGCATATATTACCTTCCTGACAGCTATGGTCAACTTTATAATACCCGGCCTTTTGCTGACTAACTTGCCCGTATCATGTCTTATAAATCTAAACCAATATTTCATTACAATTGACCGCATTTCGCGGAAAAACGTCCATAGAATTTTTGAAAATGTTTAAGCAACATTTTGTTGCACATTGCACAAATGTCTTCCTGCTTATTCGATTCTAAATAGGGATCTGCCACAGATCTGTTTCATTTTCAAATTATGTTTGAGGTGTTGTTTATAAGATGTAAACCTCACTGTTTGTACACCGGTATATCTTGTAAGAATGAGAACTACAGAAGAAAACCGTTTCTAATATTTTAATTTTTGAAATGGCCTATTTCAAGTCATCTTAATTGATACTGGTTATATTTTAAGTATATCTTTAGTAATTGTGTACATAAAGTTTCATTTCTGAGTACTTTAAAGGTTGTTTTTGATGTATTTTTGCAGGATTTCATTTCTGGGTGGATGGTTTCAGGAGGTACTATGCACAAGAATACACACCAGTTACTATTTGGAATATTCTATAGCGATTACAGAAATTAAAAGCTGCAGAAAAACTCCAAGGGCTAATGTATTTTTTTTTGTGCTAAATTTACTTGGACTGCATTGGTGTTTAAAAAAATGGTCATGAAGTTCCGGTACCGGATTTGCTTTGTCCAGAATTGAGCCTTAAACGTGATGGATTTACTATAGGATATATAATACGAAAATTCAGTGGGCCGTCTCCGGAAGCACTTTAACTGGTCACTCTGAACTTGTAACAGACTATCTTGTATTGGTATACCTGATAAGGCAAATTAAGCGAGCAATAAAAAGCAAAAAGAAATATTTTATCTTCTTAATATTCTAGATATTCACTTGATTTTGCATTTTCATTTTGATATATATAATACTGTAGATATAGTAACATTTAGACAGTCCTCACATATACTCTAAGTATTTATTTTAATTATACATTTTTTCAATTCAAAATTCATTGGCACGATTTACGTCAATTGTTCGTCTTTTCTTTGTTGCCATAGGCGATGAAATGAGATTGCTTTTATCGTTTGAGTGATTCTTAAATTATACTTTCTTTGTTGAACATCAGGCTCATATACTTCCTTGAATTTAAAAATTTACAAAATTAAACGTGTGTTATTTTTTATTCTAAATTCGAAACATTTATCCAAAATGAGAAATTAAATGATATTGTCCAAACCGTTTTCTAGCTGTATATTTCTGATCAACAAATTTAGGTAGCAATACAATTTTTGCTTATCTAAAGTTCATTATCCTGGAGCTAAACCAGCTTTTTGGAATTTGATAGAAAATTGTATTTGGAAAAATAGCTTTCACTATTTAGAAAAGAGCACGAAACGATCAACACTTAAATTTAGAATGTAATTTTGAAGAGATTTATTTATTAACTTATGATGTCTGTCACGATTGTTGATATACAAGTACAAACAGTTTCGTTTTAGTTATAATGGATAATTGTTTTACATTCAAATACCTTTTCAGGAATGAAATTCAAATATAAATACTTTGTAAAGAAGCGGACGAGGAGCGTCTACGAGATACTATTTCAATTCCTGCAAAAGAAATCTTCAGAAACATAATATTAAAATTGACATTGCTAAACAAACTCATTTCGTGACACCAAGATGTCGTGTTTAAACGCTTATAGTTACAACATAGGAAATACGATACATGTTTCCCCCTGGTAAGCATATAGATGCGAGATTCAATACAAACCCCTTCAGTTAAATTGTAAAGGAAATAAGTTAAACTATATATCATATAATAATAATTAAATGGTGTTTTCAATTAACATGTTATTATCATTGCAAGAATACGTATATCAACGTTTTATAAAATTCATGTATCTATATTTGTTTACCCTTATTGATGTAAGATTATTCAAAAGGATGTTTCTGAAATTTCCACAGAACAAGACAAGAAAATCACTTTGGGCAATATCAATCAGCAAAAGGAAACAGTCATATGGTTATGGAAGTACAAAATGATCTAAGTGAAAAACATTGAATATAAATATACTTCAGAACATACTCAATTGACAAGAAAGCCAAATTAATTGTGCTTTTTTCAAAATAGTGTATTGTCAGAAATGAAACACTTCTCAAAACCCATGAAAAACGGAAATCGAAAGTATAAACCTTTACCACCATTATAAAGCACATCCTTGCAAAACAACCAAAGACTATACTGTTTGAGGCTTAATTCTAATTTGATATTAGAATCACTTACACTATAAATAGATTAACAAAAATTCAAACATGTTAAGCAATAAATAAGCATTATTATGAATTGTGTTGTACATTCATTTGTATTCTTTCCTGGCGTTAGTATGCATCTAAATGTCAAAATATGGTTATGCAAACAGACTACTTTGATTTCAATTTTTAAAAATAACAGAGTTAAGCAATAAGTTTACATTGACTTAACACGTTAAGCAGAACAAAATGTCTAAGTATTTGGGAGTATAATATTTACTTTAGCAGGAAGTTCCTGAGAACAAATAGCTTTGTCGATACTATAACCATTGAAGCATTGGCAGATCAAGAAGCAATCGTTAGAAAACACAACGTCTTGTTGTTGTAAACCTTACTAGATTGAAATATGATATATTTCTAATCAATTACCTTTATCACGTAGTTCGTGTTTCATGAGAACAATTTTAGATCTTATTTCTTTTATGTAGATCTAATGAAGATCGTATATGTTTCGCATACTTTTTAATTCGGATTTCCCGAGGAAAGCTATTTTAGCCTTGCAATCAAACCGGTTTTTAGAAGTATCAAAATACCGCTAACCGTGAAAGTTAAACAAATTGTTGATTTTTTGTTAGAAATAAATGTTTGAAGTAATTTTTTCAAAAATTAACTTGAAATAATAAAGTCATTTTTAATAGACAAGATTGTCTTGCCAGTTTACCTATCAGCTATATGGACAAAGCCATGTTTGTTCTGGAATTCGTGAAAATTACCCGCTCAGTATTGGTTTTTCCAGAGTTAAAATTAAAAACTAAATCGCTTTCAAAATAATGAAAGCTCGCCGATGACTGGCTGTATGAAATGTCACAAGAAATGACTTCCTATTTGGTCACTTTCAGATCTAAAAGGGAGGCGTTATGTAGAACTGATTTTAATCAGATTGCGTATTTTATAATATTAAAGTGATGGTAGAGAGAAACTTGTCTTTCATCCATTCTTTTCCGCAACAAGCATAGTTACCAAAAAGTACGTAAAAGAGAAATTGACGGAAGTATTACCATTCACGAATCGTTTACTTTTGTTATTGAATACATTCACGAGAACGCCTTCTCTGATTGCCGTATTTGACTCAAACTTCATATCTCACACTTTATGTTTTAATTTGACATCTGAATCGCCAGCTCTGAATTATTCTCAGACGCATGAAGAAAATATGAGTAAAGAATTATAATGAAAAAAACCCTGGGTAATAAGCGTTTTCATTTTAAGTCTGAATTAGTACTTTTGATATGCTAATTTCTATCATGCAAAGACTTCTTGGCTTTGGAACAACGTTGGACAATTTATAACAAGACAACTTTGTTTTATTTGAAACAAGATATGATTAAAATCATATTTTGATGTCTTGATTATCGTATCTTCATAAATGCGAAATAGTTTTAACCACATCAATAAAATTCCTTTTTCGGAAACAATTCATTTTTCTTCAAATATTAGAATAAAATCAACTATGCAAGAAATTTCTATACAATAAGGTTTCTAATTTTTAAGCAATTTTATGACGACTCGTTCCTTTTTCTCTCGGCACATAACAAATAGCTTATACATGTAGATTAAAGGCATCATTATAGAAAAAACATTTCCTCTAAATTCGACCACAACCCCTGAAATTGTTGTCTAAAATTGCTGTTTAAAAAAGAATTTAATCACATTATTTTAATTATCGAACGAATTCACACAGTCCAAGTGGACATTTTTAACCAGGTATTTTTATGCTGTTAATGTAAGAAAAACTTAGATATTATTTCAAAAATACATTCAAAAGAGTAAGAGACTATTTAAGACATTTGGAAATAAAATAATGATATACAAATACATGAGATCAAAGACACTTCTTAAATTAGAAGGTTAATGTATACATGTATATAGATAATGTAGATTATGAAAGATAAGAGTATATGAGATACAGACTTATTTAAATGTTCTCCATTGATGCTAATCTGATCACCCTAATTAATATACTATATTTTAAGCAAGATTGGTATGAAAATGGAATGGCTAATATTGAATTTAGTATCATATTCCTTTTTTTCTAATGAAATCTGAAAAAGGTTATAAAAATCCACAAAAACAAATATTATATTTCATATATATCATTTTATGCATAGCGTCAGAAATAACATATATTAGAAAAAAGCAAATGAGGTTCAAGTTTTTAAGGATGCCATCTGGTTTCACATTTAAAAAAGTCGAACTAAATCAATAACAATGTCATTATTTTCGGCCCGTGCAACGGTACACCTTAAGCTTTTGAATTTTATGGAAAAAAGAAGCAACGACACAATTAAAGCGTTTTTACATCTTCTTCGCTGAAGTTAATCTGTTGTTATTAATAAATTAATTTAAACAACATTTCGACTTTTCATTGAAATTAACGTGTTGTCTGAAAGTGTATTCTTTCAACATGTTTTTCATTTATCAATGAATACCAACCGAAATTCATTGACAAGAATAACGTCAAGTATACGTTATTTATTTCACAGACGATTTTTATGTTTCCTTATAATGAAATGATATTGCACTTCTTAATTGCTTTTTTACGTAAATCAGATTTCTTCTATAGACAGCTATATGCTCACATACTTTCTTATGTTTAAAAGAGCTGCATTTAATAGAACTTGTAAATACAAATTGAACATATGGAGATAGTGTACCGGGCAAATTTTGTTTAACTTCTTTTTCTGACTATAGGAAAATATAAGCTCTAGGTGCATTCACACGTAATCTTATATTAATAAAAAGCTGGAGCATATTCGCTCTAAGGAAGCAAGGAAAACAATTTTTTTTGGCGATATAAACGAATTTGAAGGCTCTGTACAACAGCATGTGCCAATGATGTAAAAGCTCACAATCTTCGACATGTCCTTCATTGCATATACCTTTTACTCAAACGACATTCCTGTCAATCATGGCGCCACATGTATATGATTAATAAAGTTATTCCTTGTAAATTTGTCGGAGAACCGTCAAGTAGGAGATTCAGTTCTCTTGCAATACCAAATGACAAACTTTGTTTCAACCTTCCTGTCAGAAAATGAATATGTGTATGTCGAATACTCAAGCTTTCTCATCACTTATACAAAGCTAGATGGAACCCTACTTAGTAGAACATTGATTGTGTTGATAATGCACCGACTTCTTAAGAAAAGAGAATGTCATTTGAGTTGAGGTTTACACCAACAAATAGTAGTCTGTAATAGGCACATTAGCCTCCGAAACGAAAAAAATATTTCATTCTTAAGAAAGGGCAACATTAGTTTTATTGGCGTCCGCGCCGAAGCGCGGCGCTCTTATGGAATGAGATCAGATTTTGTGAAAGGGCGACAGCAACTTCTCGAGCCTTTTAGTCGGTCATAATAAAAGCCGAAAATTCCGATCGGTATGAGGGTGCTTGATTATTAAATAAGAATGAAATGTCGCGATATGTTACAATGAATTTTCGCAATGCAAACATTTTCAAGTGAAATAACCTTTTCCGTCAATAAATCGCGCTCTTCGGGGTTTTTTATTTATCATTTTGTAGTACACAGTCGGTTATCATGGTATGTTATTGTTGTACATGTATCCTAGAATGATCAGTTGATGACCTAAATATTCCAAAAACCTATTTATAGATATATCTATTTATCACTCCTATCGTAAATGCCGGTCTCTCCCGGTCTATTTTGACCAGGATTTACTAGTGACCGGCGAATAGTACCACAGGTTTATTGTCCGGTCTCTCCCGGTTTTGGAGTAGATGTTTGATATCGTTACAATTAGAAAAAAAACAACAATAGCATGTTTCATTTTATCTATATGAGATAAAAACAATAAATATGTACACGGATTTATATGTAAAATATATCCGTGATATGTACAATAATTGAGAAAAAAGGTACATTTTTTATGGTATTAAAATGACATTATCAACTTTGAAACATTTTATTTAATTATTTAATTTGTTATCCGTGTTTAGTAAAGATGCCGAGGAATTATTCAAAGTTACAAATTAGATTTTATGAATTATTCAATTGATCGATAATTTAAAAAATGATAAAGAAAAATACAATGTACATGTACATGGTTTAAGAATAAACAATATTATATATTGAAAGATAAACCATAATTTACTGACTTTTTCCAGTTAAGCTTTGACTTATAATCGTCGGTCAATATGACAATTGAATTCTTAAAATTTATTTTACAATTTTAATAAAAAAGAGTAGTAAAAACTCAGTATTAAAATAGCACATAAAACACAAAAAAGAATAAAAGAAAACAATATTCATAATATTTGTATTTTTTTTTATTAAAATTAATAGATATTACAATTATTGTATAATAAACAATTATGCTCAACATGATCAACATGGTAATATAACCAGTGCCATATTTTTACTAACTTAAAGTGTGAACAGATACCTTAAGGGGGTCTTCGCTAATAGCGATAACATAATAAGGGACAAATGTGTGGTACGTGTTGATCATGCGTTACACATATGGATTATAAATGATTGCATACATGTACATGTATATACGTTGCTATTAATAACCACGATCATAAAGAAATAACAAGTAATATTCTAATCTCTAGCATGCCAATCAAAGTTCATAATGAACAATGTCTTTCGTCCGCTCATTCATAAGTGGTATACATTTCTGGTAGTTTATAAGAATATCTTGTCATCATATGTGTACTAGTTCATCTTCACTTGCTGCATTTCTTGCTTGGACGCCCTTTGATGCTTTGCATCAATGCTTTTCTTGTAACATTTGTATAATATTTCTAGAGCATGTTAGAAGCTTATTATCTGAAGATTGTAGGACTGAATGTGAAATAATTGTCATTAAAGTAGTAAAGTGTAAACAAAGTAGTATTTTGACTTCCATAGAAAATACTAAATACTAATATTACTGTACTGATTGCCAAAAAGCAACAGATGAAATAGATGGTTCAGGTAATTGACCAATGGGTAACTTTCTGGACACTATGACATGATATCAACAATAAAAAGTTTTTGAGAAATAAAAAAAACATAATTTCTGAAGAATAATGGGCCTTTAAAAGCTCACCATCGCCGACATTTACTTCATCGCTCTAGTTCAAATTGTTGAAGGTAAAACATTTCAAATGCTCTTCATTAAACAATATGTATCTTTTATTTTCATTTTTCATTTGAAATTGACCCACTTACACAAACAATTTGCAAGCATGCACAATCTTCTATATGTAACGTTTTAACGATATTGTATGACAAGTTGCATTCGTGTAGGTGTTCTTGTTTGCAACCAGAAAGCTCGTCTCAGCCCTTTAAAACTCTGTAATCTTAATATTTCGTTAATAACAATGTCGCCATTAATGAAAGTCACGGCTTTTAAATGTTAATCATTGTTAGAGGCTAGCGTTGCAAATAGTTTTATCCTTTGGGCATTATAGGTCACAATTTCAATCAAGACCGTGGTATAGAGTTACGCACCTTATTAGTAAAAAGTTCCGAATTTCTCATAGAATTCATTGATTGAATTTCTACTTGAGTGAGCGCTAGAGGCGTATAAGCTCTGATAACTGAGATTGTGTTCCATGATTTAAGTAGAACATGCTTAAGAGGCAATGACACTACTTTTATCGACGAATATTAAAGTGAATTAAATAATGACCGTATGAAAGGAAAACATTTTAGCAGAAATTGTAAATTGATAAATTAATTAGTTAACCCTGCCAGAGAATTCATATTTTTGAACTTTTGATACTACAAATAAACATCTTTCTTATTCAATTAAGTTCTGTGTAATTTGATGTGACTCAATTAAAAACAGTTATCCTAAAATATAAAAAAATCGAAATACATATTTTGTAGCTTCATAATTAAAAAAAGACAAATTCCATAGTAAAGCAAAAGGTATTAGAATTACAAAAATTTTTGTTTAATTTTTTGGAATCATCACGTCAAATCTACTTTTTGGGGAAAAAATTTTTAAAACAGATCGTTTTTCCGACTTTTGGATAATTCACTAAATTAGATACTAAAAGGATTTGGATTATAAGTCAGAGAATCAAATTTGGGAAACTTACCTTTTGTTTTGATATTTTATGGGCAAATTTGGCTTTTATACACATTGATAATATAAACTTTGAAATGATAAAATGATATATTTAATAATTTTTTTGGAATTTTTATCAGTTTTATAAATTCTTAAATTTCTAAAAGCAATTTTTTTAATAAAGCATAATATTTAATTTTTTATTATCATTATTTTATTCTAAACACAATTTCCCCATTTCCCACCCAAAAAAATACATAGAATTTTAGAATTTTGACGTATGATATAAACAAGTGTGGGGAACACAGGGTGAATCATTTATGTTTCAAGATGTCAAAAAATATCCAAACTTTACTATATATTCCAGTTATCTCAGACTTTTGTTAAAACACATTACATCTTTCAAAATTGTGATTTATCAGCTGCTCATGTCGGTGCTAGGGTGCGCGAGATATATTGCATGTTTCACAATCTCTCATGAATAGACAAAATCAAACAGAGTCTGCAATTTTTATTTTGTTGTTGTTTACATTATTTTTGAGGTTATTACATTTCAAGATATCCTCCTCTCTGCATAATAATATACATTTTATATTACCTTCATGCCATAAACAGAATGCATGATACTGGCAATGCTGTTAATGAATGAATTACAAAATGAGTCAAACGTAAAACTTGATCAAGGTCTAAATAAAAGATTATGCACACGCTCTTAAAAGTGACAAAGACTTCGTTTAGATAAACTATTGAAATACCATTTACAATTCAGGTAAGTAGATGAAGTTAGTTATAGATGCATGTTTGAATAACTGATGACATTTCGGACTATACTTGAAATGCTATTACTGTTATTGCCAAACCAGCTGAAAATGATGTAGACTAAATGAGAGAAAACGACAAAATTAATGCGTCCTTTTACACATTTCTGACACAAACTAAGAATTTGTCAATATACATGTATAAAAAACTAAATAAAATAGGATTTCGAATATCAGAATGCATTGCTATCAACCAGGAATGTTCAAATGTGAATACAAAATACATTTTAATGAATAATTGTTTAGTTCTAACTGATATGCAAATAATCATTCTTCAATTCAATCAGTGCTTTGAAGGTACTGGAATACAGGGGAACCAAGGTGTTTTCGCTAAACAAATTGTCTCTTTGAGAGGTATTTTTTATCCTTATGAATATAACAGTCACAGCAGGTTAAAATTAGGTGAATACTGAAGACGAGCGAGCACAACAACAACAACAGCCACCACCACCACCACAACCACCACCAACAACAAATACAGACGTCACATTCGATGACAATCAGCAATATGAAACTAGTCAAATCTGTTTTTATTTTTGAACTTTTTGTTCAGAGTTTTCAAAGAAGTTTAGTTCTTTAAATCATTTAACCATTTACTGATTTACCATTACGTACAGCAACCTGAATTATGAATAACATTGTATAAACCTTTTAGAAAAAAAGATCCTTTGACCTAACAAGGGCTTTGTCAAATTATTTTGACCTACTTTTTTAAAATTCGTTTGGCTCAAAAGGGGTTATTTTTAATTTGTCCCAAGAAAATTTTCGAAAGACCGTGCATCGTATTTGAGAATTGTTCAAGCAACATTTTCCGCATTGCACATGTGCCCAGATTCTTGATGTAGAGTATATTATGATTGGCGTCTGATCTACCACCTATTGTTTAGAAAGCAATATACAAAAAAATAAAGTAAAATTAATATAAGGGTCATGATATCAATATAAAGCTAACATGTATATCTATCTACTCAATGATTATTATTTCCTTTTATTATTTTTTCGCGTTATTGAACGAGATAAAGTTCAAAATGCATTCATATTTTAATAATCCTTGTATAAACCTATTGTTTGAGTATCTATTCTTGTATTAATATTTTTTTCAATACAAGTTCATCGACACGGTTTACGTCATGTGTACGTCATTTCATTATTTTCACTGTTGCCGGAGGTTCTTTATTATTCTTCATGATGAGATTGCTTTTCCCGTTTGATAGTTCCGTAAATTAGATTTTCCCCTTTGGCGAGCAACGGGCTCATTTACAATCATGCGGTTTACACATAATTTAGATATTTTATATCTATTTACATAAACATTCTATTCCCAATTTTAACGCGCGCGAGTTATTCGTATCTGTTACTTAAGACGGCCAAATGTGCAAGTCCAACATAAAATTTCAGACAACGCTTAGGTTTTCAATCTTTCTTGTAAATTGATGATACACGTTTTATTTTGTAAGTGAAGAACGCTTACTTTGCACAAAAAAAAAAAAAAATAAAACCAACAACAAAAACAAAAAAACCCAAAAAAACGTTGGTCAGAGGAAAGAATTATCTTATCAAATACATAGAGAGCAAATTTGTTTTAACGCCCATTTTGCTATCAGTTTTTCATATAATTTGTTAAAACTATTGTTTGATTTTGTTACTTCACATTTAATGACAAATACAACACACACGTCACAGTTGTTTTTGATGATAAAACTGAATAACTGTTTTGTTATATCGAGCAGTTTGGAGATAAGACTGTTCAAGGAGCAAGGTGAGGCATGTATTTTGCATATATTGTATGCATTACTCTCATTGGCACCTGACTTTGTCTTCTTAATGCAAAGATACTAGTTACCTTTTAACAGTTCAAAAGTATTAGTACAGTTAACAAATACACGAACTTCAAGACAATTTCGTTGCAACCAAGCAGTGCAGATTTTTTTTCCACTGTTGATAATAACATTTTAAAATAATGCAAGTCAATGTTTATTATGCGATTTCAACTGGCAATAATTCGATAGAATTAAAAGTAAAATTAATGATTTATTTCAACGCTGCCTACATTTGTCGCAAAAGAAAAAAAAAAAAAAAAAAAAAACAACAACAAAAAACAACAAAAAAAACCAAACAAAAACAACAACAAACAACAAAAAACAAAAAAAACAACAACAACTCAACAGCCGGCAAACAAGTAGATAAATGGATATAATATAAATAAAACATGTCCATTTAAATGTCTTAGGATAACAAATATATATTGTAGGAGGGGCTTTGTGGAGAAATACAGCTCAATAAATAACTCGTTGTATACACTATCATTGGCAAGAATATTTGGAATATGGTATATATTGATTATTTGTCAAGCTTGAAAAAAAAGGCGTTATTTTGACATGTTATTTGTCAATTTTTACAATCAGCCCGAATATCGTATAGGAAGTCGCTTAGGCGATATCATCGCTTATAAAGCATTGGCAATTATCTTCACTTGGCAAAGAAGTCCACGCTTGAAATTAAATAAAAAACCCAACTTCTTGTGGAATGAAAACCTTTTATAATTAAATTTAATTTATTTCTACTAATTTCCCAAACATTTCCTACATTTTTTTTAAATCGAGACTATAATGTTTCTTTGTAATTTGTCTAAAAATCAGCTATCGTTACTTTTAACCTAATATAAACAGAACAAAAAAACCTTAAAACGATTGTATAGAAATTATTACTCGTTTTAATTATACCCCTTTTTCTTGATAAGCATAATAACGAAAAACATTAAAATAATAAGAGAGAATATAGATAGTCAGACAGGACATACAGAAATAATTGAAGTGTCTATTGTCATATTTTAAATATGATAATTAATATTTCCAGAGAACATAGTTTTTATGATAAATTTCTTACAAATACCTTTCATTTAGTCGAAACATTATATCTCACACGTAATGTGGCCTGAATTTTACATTTGAAATAACCAGCTTTGAATCATTCTCACAAAACGTGGAGGAAAATGAAAAAAAAACCCTAAAAGATTT